>NC_092160.1:33529718-33587218 GCF_045791955.1 Oncorhynchus clarkii lewisi
AGTCTGACATTGTTTTCCCAGACAGTGGAGGAGGTCACAGTTTGCCTTGTCACCGCCTGATCGCCTGATGCTTGTGGTTCTGCAACACACACACACACACATACAAACACAATAACACACACACACTACACACCACCACCACCAGACCAGTCTCTGCATAGCGCGACCTGTCAGTCTCGATATCCGCTAGGCTGGGTCACTGATGTTTAGCTACACACAATATCAATTGATAGGGTAACACTAGTCTTCTCTCACAGCCTCAGTGTATGATAACACAAATCTGACTACACTGTGATAACACCAGTCATATGTAGCTAGTGTTATCACAGAGGCTGTGGACTGTATGTGTCATTCACTGTTTGGGTGCTACCAGAAACATAGACTTGTCTGTGGGTGACGCTTAGATGGTTCAGAGTTAGACATCTTAGATGGTAGCCTATTCAGTTCAGAGTTAGACATCTTAGATGCTAGCCTATTCAGTTCAGTTAGACATCTTAGATGGTAGCTATTCAGTTCAGAGTTAGACATCTTAGATGGTAGCCTATTCAGTTCAGAGTTAGACATCTTAGATGGTAGCCTATTCAGTTCAGTTAGACATCTTAGATGGTAGCCTATTCAGTTCAGTTAGACATCTTAGATGGTAGCCTATTCAGTTCAGAGTTAGACATCTTAGATGGTAGCTATTCAGTTCGGAGTTAGACATCTTAGATGCTAGCCTATTCAGTTCAGAGTTAGACATCTTAGATGGTAGCTATTCAGTTCAGAGTTAGACATCTTAGATGCTAGCCTATTCAGTTCAGAGTTAGACATCTTAGATGGTAGCCTATTCAGTTCAGAGTTAGACATCTTAGATGGTAGCCTATTCAGTTCAGTTAGACATCTTAGATGGTAGCCTATTCAGTTCAGAGTTAGACATCTTAGATGGTAGCCTATTCAGTTCAGTTAGACATCTTAGATGGTAGCCTATTCAGTTCAGAGTTAGACATCTTAGATGGTAGCTATTCAGTTCAGAGTTAGACATCTTAGATGGTAGCCTATTCAGTTCAGTTAGACATCTTAGATGGTAGCTATTCAGTTCAGAGTTAGACATCTTAGATGGTAGACTATTCAGTTCAGAGTTAGACATCTTAGATGGTAGCCTATTCAGTTCAGAGTTAGACATCTTAGATGGTAGCCTATTCAGTTCAGAGTTAGACATCTTAGATGGTAGCTATTCAGTTCAGAGTTAGACATCTTAGATGGTAGCCTATTCAGTTCAGTTAGACATCTTAGATGGTAGCTATTCAGTTCAGAGTTAGACATCTTAGATGGTAGCCTATTCAGTTCAGAGTTAGACATCTTAGATGGTAGCTATTCAGTTCAGAGTTAGACATCTTAGATGGTAGCCTATTCAGTTCTGAGTTAGACATCTTAGATGGTAGGCTATTCAGTTCAGAGTTAGACATCTTAGATGGTAGGCTATTCAGTTCAGAGTTAGACATCTTAGATGGTAGCTATTCAGTTCGGAGTTAGACATCTTAGATGCTAGCCTATTCAGTTCAGAGTTAGACATCTTAGATGGTAGCTATTCAGTTCAGAGTTAGACATCTTAGATGCTAGCCTATTCAGTTCAGAGTTAGACATCTTAGATGGTAGCCTATTCAGTTCAGAGTTAGACATCTTAGATGGTAGCCTATTCAGTTCAGTTAGACATCTTAGATGGTAGCCTATTCAGTTCAGTTAGACATCTTAGATGGTAGCCTATTCAGTTCAGAGTTAGACATCTTAGATGGTAGCTATTCAGTTCAGAGTTAGACATCTTAGATGGTAGCCTATTCAGTTCAGTTAGACATCTTAGATGGTAGCTATTCAGTTCAGTTAGACATCTTAGATGGTAGCCTATTCAGTTCAGAGTTAGACATCTTAGATGGTAGCTATTCAGTTCAGAGTTAGACATCTTAGATGGTAGCCTATTCAGTTCAGTTAGACATCTTAGATGGTAGCTATTCAGTTCAGAGTTAGACATCTTAGATGGTAGACTATTCAGTTCAGAGTTAGACATCTTAGATGGTAGCCTATTCAGTTCAGAGTTAGACATCTTAGATGGTAGCTATTCAGTTCAGAGTTAGACATCTTAGATGGTAGCCTATTCAGTTCAGTTAGACATCTTAGATGGTAGCCTATTCAGTTCAGTTAGACATCTTAGATGGTAGCTATTCAGTTCAGTTAGACATCTTAGATGGTAGCTATTCAGTTCAGAGTTAGACATCTTAGATGGTAGCCTATTCAGTTCAGAGTTAGACATCTTAGATGGTAGCCTATTCAGTTCAGTTAGACATCTTAGATGGTAGCTATTCAGTTCAGAGTTAGACATCTTAGATGGTAGACTATTCAGTTCAGAGTTAGACATCTTAGATGGTAGCCTATTCAGTTCAGAGTTAGACATCTTAGATGGTAGCCTATTCAGTTCAGAGTTAGACATCTTAGATGGTAGCCTATTCAGTTCAGTTAGACATCTTAGATGGTAGCCTATTCAGTTCAGTTAGACATCTTAGATGGTAGCCTATTCAGTTCAGAGTTAGACATCTTGCATAAAGAATATCAGTGGTTACAAGCTTCCGTCTGTATTTCTATCCCAATGTCAATCTGTCTATTGTCATGGAATAATGATCTCTCGCCTCAGACCAAAGAGAGATCTGTTGGACATTTAACTTCATAGAGTCTCCATGACAGGAAATGTTAAGCAGCACACTGATGAGGAGGAGAAAGTGTGAGGAAATATAACTATTGACTATGACTGCTGACACCATAGACTTGGCTGATTCACCAAATTAATGTGGAGGTTATAGTGCCCACTATTGGACAGTTCCCACATTTCACATTTTAACCAGTTCATTTTATTCGTAGAGAGATGGTCCCTGTTTTCTTTCTTTGTGCGAAGATGGACAGATCATAAAACGGTTTGGTTCGATCTGTAAAACAGAAACATCCATAATGTTGAAATGATTGCGATCATTGTTAACACACTATTCTCAAATTGTTTTGTTTGTTTTGCACACTATTTTCTTTTCTTCTTCTTTTCTTTTCTTTTTTCTTTTCTTTTGATTTTCTATATATATATATATATATGTTCCTTTTACCATATTTTGGCCATGTTTTCTTTATTTCAGTTGATTCGTGGCACCACAACAACACCAAGGCAACCAGGAATGTGTCTCTTCATCACTGTGGAAACAAGGGACTTATTTTATCTTCACTTTTTTTTCACTTCAGGGACTATTTCATTCTCAAATTGTATGAATGGACCCGAATGACGCTTCTTTGACACTACATGTGAGAGAGCGAGCGAGAGAAATGCGTGTGATGATGATGCGTTGGCTGTGAGCCGCTCTATATTCAAGGATCAGAAAGATGACCTTACACAGTGGACTTCACGCACCGTGTCCAAAATGGCCCCCTATTCCCTACAGTATACATGTCTTGTGGAGTCAGCACTGGAGATCAAAGTGTGCATCCCAAATGGCCCACTATTCCCTCTATAGTGCACTACTTTTGGTAAGTGCCAAGTAGTGCACTTATATAGGGAATAGGGTGTAATTCAGGACGCAGGCTTTCTCTCCAGTGCTGACTCCACAAGACGTGTAAAAACAAAACCTGTGGACTCAGTTATGAAAACTTTTAGTGTATGTTGTTTTACGTTCCTGGTGTGAATGTGTCCATCTGAATCTGCCATCTGAAACGCACATAGACATTAAAACCAGGAAAACGTAACGCATGTGTTATCCCCAGCAGAAACATGACTAGGACTGTTTTACTGTTGCTAGGAAGAAAGAATGTATAGTTCTATCTCGGTTTCCAAACTGCTTCTGAAACAGCAAGAGCTTAACTTCCAGGCTAATATAGTTCTACCCATCATTGCGTCAAATATTGACTGTGTGTGTGTGTGTGTGTGTGTGTGTTAATTTGTATGTGTGTATTAATTAAGTGATAAGGCCAGAGAAGACAGTTTTTGGAGGATATATTTTACACAATGGGCTACCAACATATTAAAATAACGATTTACATATTTTCATTAAAAAAAAGTGTATTTTGATGAATTCATTCATACTATTTCATCTTTCCACGAGATATAGTCCCGACACAAATTTAAGGTTGTTCCCCAATCCAGCTGATTGCTGGTCGTTCGTTCTATCGGTTTGGTTGCCAGAGATGCGACCCAGTCATTAAGTATGGACCCAGTCGTTAAGTCTCTTTGTTCTGTATCTATAGACCCAGTCATTAAGTATGGACCCAGTCGTTAAGTCTCTTTGTTCTGTATCTATAGACCCAGTCATTAAGTATGGACCCAGTCGTTAAGTCTCTTTGTTCTGTATCTATAGACCCAGTCATTAAGTATGGACCCAGTCGTTAAGTCTCTTTGTTCTGTATCTATAGACCCAGTCATTAAGTATGGACCCAGTCATTAAGTCTCTTTGTTCTGTATCTATAGACCCAGTCATTAAGTATGGACCCAGTCGTCCAGTATGTTATGATGCTGTAGCTAGGTAGAGTCCAGTATGTTATGATACTGTTGCTAGGTAGATTCCAGTATGTTATGATGCTATAGCTAGGTAGATTCCAGTATGTTATGCTGTAGCTAGGTAGATTCCAGTATGTTATGATGCTCTAGCTAGGTAGAATCCAGTATGTTATACTGTTGCTAGGTAGAGTCCAGTATGTTATACTGTAGTTCGGTAGAGTCCAGTATGTTATGCTGTAGCTAGGTAGAGTCCAGTATGTTATGATGCCATAGCTAGGTAGATTCCAGTATGTTATGCTGTAGCTAGGTAGATTCCAGTATGTTATGATGTAGCTAGGTAGATTCCAGTATGTTATGATGCTATAGCTAGGTAGATTCCAGTATGTTATGCTGTAGCTAGGTAGAGTCAAGTGTGTTATACTGTAGCTCAGTAGAGTCCAGTGTGTTATGATACTGTTGCTAGGTAGAATCCAGTATGTTATGATGCTGTAGCTAGGTAGAGTCCAGTATGTTTTACTGTAGCTTGGTAGAGTCCAGTATGTTATACTGTAGCTAGGTAGAATCCAGTATGTTATACTGTAGCTAGGTAGAGTCCAGTATGTTATGATGATGTAGCTAGGTAGAGTCCAGTATGTTATGATGCTGTAGCTAGGTAGAGTCCAGTTTGTTATAGTGTAGCTAGGTAGAGTCCAGTAGATTATGATGCTGTAGCTAGGTAGAGTCCAGTATGTTATGATACTGTAGCTAGGTAGTGTCCAGTATGTTATACTGTAGCTAGGTAGAATCCAGTATGTTATGCTGTAGCTAGGTAGAGTCCAGTATGTTATGATGCTGTAGCTAGGTAGAGTCCAGTAAGTTATGCTGTAGCTTGGTAGATTCCAGTATGTTATGATGCTGTAGCGAGGTAGAAGTCAAGTATTATCTATTATAATAATAATAATAATTTATTATATTTCTATAGCGCTTTTCATAGAATCTCAAAGCACTGCAAGTGCAGAAAAACAAGCAAGCAATGTAACATAACACGTTAACCAATAAAGAGTCTCTGAAAGCTGCATCCTCTGAAAATAAAGAAGGTCAGTTCAGAGACAAGGTCAGTTCAGAGACAGGGTCAGTTCAGAGACAGGGTCAGTTCAGAGACAGGGTCAGTTCAGAGACAGGGTCAGTTCAGAGACAGGGTCAGTTCAGAGACAGGGTCAGTTCAGAGACAGGGTCAGTTCAGAGACAAGGTCAGTTCAGAGACAAGGTCAGTTCAGAGAGAAGGTCAGTTCAGAGACAGGGTCAGTTCAGAGACAGGGTCAGTTCAGAGACAGGGTCAGTTCAGAGACAAGGTCAGTTCAGAGACAAGGTCAGTTCAGAGAGAAGGTCAGTTCAGAGACAGGGTCAGTTCAGAGACAGGGTCAGTTCAGAGACAGGGTCAGTTCAGAGACAGGGTCAGTTCAGAGACAGGGTCAGTTCAGAGACAAGGTCAGTTCAGAGACAGGGTCAGTTCAGAGACAGGGTCAGTTCAGAGACAGGGTCAGTTCAGAGACAGGGTCAGTTCAGAGACAGGGTCAGTTCAGAGACAAGGTCAGTTCAGAGAGAAGGTCAGTTCAGAGAGAAGGTCAGTTCAGGGTTTGAGCAGAGAGAACTGGTCAGAGGATGGTAGAGGATGGTGATGGAGTCTGCTGATGATCTTGTAGTGGGCAAGTCTGGGAACCAGCCTGAGTCTTACAGCCGCTGCTGAACTTTTCCTCTTCCACTCTGTGTAACACTGATGCCTCAGCAGCTCTTGGCGCCAGAAAGCTCACCACACAAAGTTCAAGAATAAGTAGCCAGTCGTCCTCACTAGAAGCCCTCTGCCTCCGCACTGCTGTATTCCTCTCTGTTATTCCTCTCACACCACTCCTCAAATTATATTCTTAGTTGATCAGGAATTAGCAGCCAGGAATTAGCAGCCAAAGAAAAAAGCTTGTACTGCGTCCAGATGCATAATTCAAATAAAAAACATTAGCCATTTAGCTAGCTAGCCAAGACAAAAAATGTTAACCTGTCAGTCAATCTGCAAAGCCATGGCTCAAAAACACCAGTTTGTCACGTCTGTTGAAATGATCGGATCAAGGTGCAGCGTGGGTAGGCGTACGTTTTACTTTTATTTAAATGACACAGAAAAAAACAACAAATTATGAACGTAAAGCTACAGGCAGTACAGAAAGCAACTACACACAAACATAGTCAATATCCCACAAACTAAATGTGGAAAAAAGGCTGCCTAAGTATGATCCCCAATCAGAGACAACGATAGACAGCTGCCTCTGATTGGGATCTAAACCCGGCCAACAAAGAAATAGAAAAACTAGAATGCCCACCCAAATCACACCCTGACCTAACCAAATAGAGAAATAAACAGGCTCTCTAAGGTCAGGGCGTGACACAGCTATATACAATAAAAACTCAATGTTATCAAAAACAAAAGAGATTTTAAAAATCAACAATTAAAAACATCTACAAAACAACTAAATATGTACACATTTACAGGAGCTCTGTGCTTAGGCTGCTAATAGGGCACCATGGCAACTAAACTCAGCAAAAAAAGAAACGTCCCTTTTTCAGGACCCTGTCTTTCAAAGATAATTCGTAAAAATCCAAATAGCTTCACAGATCTTCATTGTAAAGGGTTTAAACACTGTTTCCCATACTGACTCTGAAGAACACCAAAAGAAAGATTGCCCAGGGTCCCTGCTCATCTGCGTGAACGTGCCTTAGGCATGCTGCAAGGAGGCATGAGGACTGCATATGTGGACAGGGCAATAAATTGCAATGTCCGTACTGTGAGACGCCTAAGACAGTGCTACAGGGAGACACGATGGACAGCTGATCGTCCTCGCAGTGGCAGATCACGTGTAACAACACCCACACAGGATCGGTACATCCGAACATCACACCTGCGGGACAAGTACAGGATGGCAACAACAACTGCCCGAGTTGCACCAGGAATGCGCATTCCCTCCATCAGTGCTCAGACTGTCCGCAATAGGCTGAGAGAGGCTGGACTGAGGGCTTGTAGGCCTGTTGTAAGGCAGGTCCTCACCAGACATCACCGGCAACAACGTCGCCTATGGGCACAAACCCACCATCGCTGGACAAGACAGGACTGGCAAAAAGTGCTCTTCACTGACAAGTCGTGGTTTTGTCTCACCAGGGGTGATAGTCGGATTCGCATTTATCATCGAAGTAGTGACCGTTACACCGAGGCCTGTACTCTGGAGCGGGAGCGATTTGGAGGTGGAGGGTCCGTCATGGTCTGGTGCGGTGTGTCATAGCATCATCGGACTGAGCTTGTTGTCATTGCAGACAATCTCAATGCTGTGCATTACAGGGAAGACATCCTCTTCCCTGATATGGTACCCTTCCTGCAGGCTCATCCTGACATGACGCTCCAGCATGACAATAACACCTGCCATACTGCTTGTTCTGTGCGTGATTTCCGGCAAGACAGGAAAGTCATTGTTCTGCCATGGCCAGCGAAGAGCCCGGATCTCAATCCCATTGAGCATGTCTGGGACCTGTTGGATCAGAGGGTGAGGGCTAGGGCCATTCTCCCCAGAAATGTCCGGGAACTTGCAGGTGCCTTGGTGGAAGAGTGGGGTAATATCTCACAGCAAGAACTGGCAAATCTGGTGCAGTCCACGAGGAGGAGATGCACTGCAGCACTTAATGCAGCTGGTGGCCACACCAGATACTGACTGTTACTTTTGATTTTGACCCTCCCTTTGTTCAGGGACACATTATTCCATTTCTGTTAGTCACATGTCTGTGGAACTTGTTCAGTTTATGTCTCAGTTGTTGAATCTTGTTATGTTCAAACAAACATTTACACATGTTAAGTTTGCTGAAAATAAACACAGTTGACAGTGAGAGGACGTTTATTTTTTTTATACAATGCAATAAGGGTGAAAGCGACCATTCTATACAATTGAATTCAATATGTAAAGGTAAAAAGTTGAGAGGAGATATGGTTTCCAGAGCTGAAGGACATGCCTCTGACTGCTAGTGTTAAATCTCTGAATGTTACTGTTAAAGGGAAAGAGGAGAAGACCTTTGTATGCCTTTTCATTCCAATCAAGAAGTTAAAGGGAATTCACTTGGGACGTGTATGCATTGTTCTGGGACTTCGGAAGGCGAATTATGGTTTTATCAATGCTGTGTATTTGCAGCCTATAATGAATGTATAGATACAATTCATGAGTTTTTACCAGCCACACTGATCTCTTACCTGTGCTTTACTTCTCTGTCCTTTGTATCACTTACCTGTGCTCTACTTCTCTGTCCTCTGTATCACTTACCTGTGCTCTACTTCTCTGTCCTCTGTATCACTTACCTGTGCTCTACTTCTCTGTCCTCTGTATCACTTACCTGTGCTCTACTTCTCTGTCCTCTGTATCACTTACCTGTGCTCTACTTCTCTGTCCTCTGTATCACTTACCTGTGCTCTACTTCTCTGTCCTCTGTATCACTTACCTGTGCTCTACTTCTCTGTCCTCTGTATCACTTACCTGTGCTCTACTTCTCTGTCCTCTGTATCACTTACCTGTGCTCTACTTCTCTGTCCTCTGTATCACTTACCTGTGCTCTACTTCTCTGTCCTCTGTATCACTTGGCTGACAACTCAAACTGAATTATTCTGCTGCTCTATCGTTCGCTACGTACTTCAGTCAGAGACTGACATCATTTAAGTCCTTTGTGGCGATGTCAAAATGAGGGGTGTTGTACAAAACGTAGTCATCGAAGATTGGATCATTGATAACCAATCAATGTATCAAAGCCAATGACACATTTTCAAAACAACGTTTTAACCACGTGTGTTCTGGCCCTGGCCCAACACATCGGTCTCTGGGACCAATCAGACGGCCTAGAATTGATTTTCTTTCTAGAAATCGTCAGATCCAGACTCATTGCGGAGAAGAATCTAATGTCTGTGGGTATGGCTTAGCATTTGGCCAGAGCAAGGAGCTTGGGTAACCAGGCAACTGCATTGCATGAAATGATGCAACCATATCCTATAGCAACAGGCTTTAAAGTAGGGCATCTTAAAATACCCAAGACCTGGTTGACTGTGGTGTTTGTGGGTCATGAATGTTGTTTCCCAACCCTGCATATCCTCCAACCATGACTTTGCTCTGAATGTTTTATTTTAGCCTGAGTGCTAGTGTGTTTGTGCTATCATGCCTACTCCAGCATGTATGGCTTGACAAGAGCACAAACAGATCTGTGACCAGGCTAGTTTTTTTGTATTTCTCCAGTAAGCCTGGGTTATCTGAGTTTACATTGGGGAGATTGTTTTATTGTTCCTAGGCAATGAATCAATGAATAGCAAGTATTGTCATAGTTTTAACCTGTTTCAGTCAAGGGTTAACGTATGTAATAAACAGTTCATCTAGGTATTGGCATGTGTAAGTCAAGGGTTAAACGTATGTAATAAACAGTTCATCTAGGTATTGGCATGTGTAAAATACTGGTCATCAAAATATAACTTACTTATAGACTCCTTTATTCACATCATCTTCATCTTCATGTCCATAAATGTACAGTACTCAATGCCCAGTGAGTAGAGGTTTACAGATAAGTAGTTTTATGTTCATGACTTTCCTGGGCATGCAGTATGTGTACTCTTGTAGGCTCGCCTGCCTCCTTGTCTCCTGTTCAAATCAATGACCTGAGCTTTTTTTCTTTTCTTTTCATAGCTTCTTTAGTCTTCCGTCTGCGTGCTCCCTAACATCAGGAAGGAATTTAAATTAGAAGACTGACTTTCTACCACGCCGAAAGGATGGCTGTTCTAATCTTCCCCGATTTGACTATTAACAATCTATTGAGCTTACTATTTTTTTACAGCGTGATTCAAAGCTTCATTTTTGTAAAAAAAAATCCCTGTAAGTCCCAAATGGCACCCTGTTCCCTATGTAGTGCACTACTTTTGACCTAAGCCCCTGGTCAAAAGTAGTGCACTACATAGGGAATAGAGTGGCATTTAGGACGGACCCCTTGCTGTGATGTGCTCATAATTCCTGAACTCTTCAAGTGATGTTCCTACCAATACCTGGTCCTGGAGTCTTCAATACAGTACAGGCCAAGCTCAACATAATATTAAACACGTTCTCTAATACTTAGAAAGTATACAGGCTATCTATAGGGCTATAAAGTAGTGCACTATATAGGGAATAGGGTTCCATTTTGGATGCAAACTTGGTTCATAAAAATAAAAGCTGATGCTCTAAAGCTGTCAAACTCAACTTTGGACCTCAAAGCCAGTTCTACTGCATTTTTTTCCCATTGACCACGTTTACATGTGCACAGTATTCTGGGTAATATAGCTCATATCCTGCTTAAGGTCTTATTCGGGATGAGCTATTTACATGCACCTTTTGATATCCCACTCATGAGTATCCCTGCATCCATGAATAAACTGAATATTCCTCATTTAATTATATGGCGTAAATGGATTAGTAACTGAAATATAGACACTGAGTGTAAAGATTATGACCTCATGTAGTGTAATATAATATTAACTCTTGCAGAATTATGAATTTCTTGCAGTGAAATTATACAACAAATGTTAATTTTGGCTGGGAAACATGAGTGGAGAAAAATAATTCATTTTTTTCAGCATTTCTTGAGAAAATGCAAATGCACATGTGAAGCATTATCTTTGATTATCTTTGTGTGATGCATTATCTTTGACACTGTTATTCAAGCAGACAGTATTTCAACCGCATCAAACATGCACCCAAGTCAAACTGAAGTCTTAACAGAAACTTGTTTCATCGTTTTCTCAGGTTTTCATTTCCTTAAAACCCTTCAAACTGATTACATGTTTTGGACATTTTTCACAAGACCAAGCTTTCCACTGTTTTGGAGTTATTGCGTTTTCTCCCCGGTCCCTAAATGAGAAACAACTCTGCAGGTGTTAATTTGACTGCATTCGTAGCCTAATCTTTCTATCGATGTAAAACATTATTCTGGTGATGTCACTACTTTATTTAGTATTCTGGGGCAATACATTATGACAGAAGTTTATAGTTTGCATGAATCAAACTATAGTTGACAAATTAATGGTCTACCAAATGTAGGAAATTATAAGCAGAAATGTTTCTAAATTAGGGGTGAAAGTAGCCAGTAGCAATTGCATTATAACGCTGACAAACGGTGCCCACAAACTGTTAGGGCCTCCATAAAGCTGTCCCAACAGCAGTCCCAACACCTTACCACTGCTACACCTGGCTATCAGTGGAGCCTTGTCTGGCAGCGATACAGTTAATTCAGCCTCATTTACTGCCTTTTATGAAACATAGCTGATATGGCTGACTTGCTTAGACAATGTGGTTTCTACTGAACTGGGTTGCAATTGAGATGTACAAACTATGGCATAAGGGGACGACAAGCGGATAAGAGGCAATACTTAATTTGGATTACGAGATTGATGAGCGAGCTAGGACTGTCTAGTCAATATAACTACTTGTTCAGCACTTTTGAAATGTACAGCGACAGAATTCAGAACATGTGCCGTTCTCCCTGTACACCAAGTCAGAACCGTAGAATAAATAAAATGGCACATAAACAAACAATGAAAGCTCTTAAAATATTCAATGACTACATTTCTCTTAAACAGGTTATAGGCTACATGTGCACCACCAAGTCAGAACAGTAGGCTAAATTAATAAGGGTAAACAGACCAAATAATTAGGGTGAGGCACATGGGCTACTAAAAGTTTACTTACACAACATACACTTATGTATACTGTAGCTAAGAAAGTAATACTATCTCCCTGGCATATTACATAATTTATGCAGCAGTGTACAATACATTTTTGGACTCATCTTGTTGTGTTGTGCTCACAGTGGTGCGGCAGTCCTTCGTGGGCAAATTTTGTCATCAAACTTTGTCATCAAAGTCACTCCTCCCGAGTGGCGCAGTGGTTAAGGGCGCTGTACTGCAGCGCCAGATGTTCCACCAGAGACTCTGGGTTCGCGCCCAGGCTCTGTCGTAACCGGCCGCGACCGGGAGGTCTGTGGGGCGACGCACAATTGGCCCAGCGTCGTCCGGGTTAGGGAGGGTTTGGCCGGTAGGGCCTTGTCTCATCGCGCACCAGCGACTCCTGTGGCTGGCCGGGCGCAGTGCACCAGGTACACAGTGTTTCCTCCGACACATTGGTGCAGCTGGCTTCCGGGTTGGATGCGCGCTGTGTTAAGAAGCAGTGCGGCTTGGTTGGGTTGTGTATCGGAGGACGCATGACTTTCAACCTTCGTCTCTCCCGAGCCCGTACAGGAGTTGTAGCGATGAGACAAGATAGTAGCTACTACCACAATTGTATACCATGAAAAAAGGGGTAAAAAAATATATATGTCATTCTCTGGACTAATGGTGCTTTCAAGACAACTATGAAAAAAAACAAGGTTGAATCATGATGACGTTAGTGATCTTTAGGTCGTAGCTCAAAGTTCACACGTACACTTCGGAGTTGGATGACCGTTCAAAACATATTTTCCCAGTCCAAGTTCGTTTTTTCAGAGTTCCCAGACAGGATGGCCAGTGTTGAATGTTTATCATTTTTAACTTGAACAAGAGATCCTTAAACACAGACTTTGGACCACACACCAACTCCACTGAATAGCAGGCTAGTGATTGCTTTGCTGTGCTTGCAGTTAGCCACTGATTCCTTCCAAACCACTCATTGTTGAATTTGTAATTTCCAACTTGTTGTGTAATTATTAATTTTATGACATTTTGGATTATTTTTTATTTAACCTTTATTTAACTAGGCAAGTCAGTTAAAAACAAATTATTATTTACAATGACAGCCTACCAAAAGGCAAAAGGCCTCCTGCGGAACAGGGGCTGGGATTTTAAAATATATATATAAATATAGGACAAAAAACACACATCACGACAAGAGAGACAACACAACACTACATAAAGAGAGACCTAAGACAACAACATAGCAAGGCAGCAACACATGACCACACAGTATGGTAGCAACACAACATGGTAGCAGCACAAAACATGGTACAAACATAATTGGGCATAGACAACAGCACAAAGGGCAAGAAGGTAGATGTTTATGTCCAATGGTCGATGAGCACTGATACGTTTTATCTTCATTATTTCTCTTCATATGACAAGGATAAAAAAGGATTTACCACTAGATTGTCGACTTGATTCATGATGATGACTGCCAGCTAAGATTTTGAAGTCCAATCAAAGCTACTGTAGACATAACGTGATTTGACGTCATTTTATCTGTGGCCAATGACCTCGAGCCTTCTTGGATGCAATGTCCAATCAAAGCTACTGTAGACATAATGTGATTTGACTTCATTTTATCTGTGGCCAATGACCTCGAGCCTTCTTGGAAGAGCACTTCTTATGTAAGTCTATGGCAGCACCCAAGGGGCTTGAATTTTCAAGCTCTACCCTTAGATTTGGTGGTAACATAGTGTCCCCATGAGTGACAGAACAGTGAGCCAATCACAGCGAAACTAGAGAATATTACCAACCACTACACTCTGTATTTTCCGCTGGCTGCCCCACCACCACAGAAAGCATTGAGCTAGGCTGAAACACCTGCATTTTGGAGCTGCCTTACTCAACAAAGCAAAAAAGAGACCATGTATGTGGCTTTATTGACTCAATTATTTAAAAAAAAACATTTGTTTACATTGTTTGCAAACTGATAAGTGACCGGTATTAATTCCAAAAAAACATGCAAAACAGGCAACCCAATTAAATTTTGGGCTCAAAGCGCCACCTGCCTTGAATGACGGGTCGCCACTGATCATATCCCATGCATCTTATCCAGGTTTATCATAACCGGGTTACAAGCTTTTTCGGGTTATTATAAATGAGATATGATGTTTATATGCGTCAACTCAAAAACGGAATACTTGAGTATCCCGAATAATAACGGGATATTGGTGTGCATGTAAACGTGGTCATTATTGTTCCCCCTTTAATCAGGGACTGATTTAGACCTGGGCCACCAGGTGTGTGCAAGTAATTATTAGGTAGAACAGAAAACCCGCAGGCGCCGGACCTCGTAGGGTCCGTTGAATGCCCTGCTCTACAGCATGCTTCTCTGCATGGCATTTTACAGATGGATTTAAATAAGCATTAGACAACTAGCCTGGGTGCCAGTCTTTTTCTATTCTAGAAAGCAGTTGGCAAGAGAGCAGAAGCAGACTGGCACCCAGGCTATAATATAACAATATTCAGATTAAAAGCCCCCAGAGGTTATAAATTAATTTAATTAACGAATGTGCTTTCCTTGCTGTTGTCTAGGTCAGCCCCCCCCCCCCCCCTCCAGGTTACTGTCCTAATTAGGGTTGCAACTTTCTCTTGGGACAGGGGGGGACATTCTGAAATTGCCTTTTTGCCCCCCCCCCCCCACACACACAGAGTTTTATCATTGGAATGTGATACAAAATGAGGCAACGGTGTGCTTTAGGACCATGTGGACGCCTCTGAGCGGTCGGGTCGGCTGTTTGGAGTGTATATCCGACTGGATAACAAAAATTATAATTATGTCCCCCCCACTTCTAAAACCAAAGTTGCGCCCCTGGTTCTATTTATTGCCTTTGACTAGTAACTTGTCTTATTACACTGTGAAATTGTAATGTATGAGTTTCATTAAGGGTGCTGCAACCTGTATGAAGTTATTAGGGTTGTCTATTTATAAGGAATAAGAACTTGATTTAACATACTGACTTTGTGGACCTCCCCCCATATGATCTATGGATTAGTCTGCCTACTTATAAATAATAATGTGATTTGTGGGGTGGTGTTAACAATTGGGAATGTATCATTTGATGGCTATAGATGAGTCATTAAGGTGGATTGTTGAATTTGTCTGAAATTGAGAACAATACGAGACACTAAAACTACTGAAAAATATTAATATTATCCTGAAGTGTCCAAGAGTTTAACTATAATACCTTAAAATATGTTATCTTATAACAGTTATTGATTATACCCTATCTTGTATAGATTCGTTTTTGGTCGCTATGAATAAAAAATACTTTGAAAAATGGTCTTCTCCTCTCTTTTATTCATTGTTAATTAATACATTCTGATAGCTATGAACTTTTTTTGTTTTGTTTTACCTCTTCTCGTGTCCATACAGGCTAATAGGGTGTCAGAGCGAGCCACTGCACACTCTCCCTGGAGCCCCTGGCTTTCTAGAACGTTCCAGAGTCCAGACCAATGACTGATTGGTCCAGACACAGAGCTACTGGTTTCCAGTTACCAAATAGACTTAGTTTTGAATTGTTGGTTTTACATTCATTGTGAAAATGTTATAGATTAAAGCCAATCTGAAAATGGTTGTTTGGACATATATGCGTAATGGTTCATAAATCATTTAAATGCATTGGATTTATGGAAACTCAATTTATAACAGTAGTTTGACACAGTACATGTGTCCTAATTATTCTGGAGATGCCGTTTACATTGGTCAACCAAAAACTGTCTGCAACTGTTCAAAACTGTTCATCGTGTCCACAATATGGCACAATAAAGATCCTGGAGATTGAACAGTGCGTTCGATTGGAACTCTGCATTCCATGGTGCCCGGGTCGTTCTTTCTCTAAAGGAGGAATCTCACCATGATAACATAACCCCACCCAGTACTGGGAAGGGCGTGACTTTCTTGCTGATTGATGGGTTTGTATCGAATGAAAACTGAGAAGTAGGGAGTGTCGTTTCAACATTGGCCAATTAGACCTTGCTATTTTTGGGCATGGTCTGGACTAGTACTAAAAGGCTGAAAACCCCTTTCCTTTTGCCTTACGCCAAGGGTAAGGGGTGTGTATAGGAGGAGAAGTTACGTTTGCTTACAGCTTTCTGATTGAAAGTACATACTGTCATCTTAACCTTTCTTTTCCTGAAACTATATATTTAATCTGCTTGTGTTACTGTCCACTGCAACAACCAACGCTCCTCATCATATCAAAGACAAGGTAAGCCCTGCCTTTTCACCATTATACCTACTTCTTTGGTGTCCAACTTCTAAGTACAATGTTAAACCATATCGTTGTCTAGCCATATTGTTTCAACGATATCCTACATGTTCGTTTAGTTATTTTGTAGCCTCGACGGCCTACCGGTGTTTGTTTTTTTTGCCATGGCCTGCTGTCTACTTGCTGTGCTTTCAACTCTTAAAACCGCCTGTTGTGTGAATAATACATTTTTTTACATGAAAATATAACACTAACATCAATGTAGAAAAGTATTATTTGGGTGGAGAACCGTTTACGTTGTAGTGTTAGCCTCGTTTAAGTGACGGTGTTTCGTATTCTCCATTGGTCTCTATGAGCAGGGAACATGTCGTGACACATCACGCAGACCTCGTTGCCTATGTAATGACGTACTGGCGTATGGGGCCTTCACATTTCGCACTAATTAGAAACTAGTCGTTTTTAATATTTTAAATAATACTGGTTTATTGTAAATTTTTGAACTGTATTGCTAATGGTTTACACACGGATATCATTATAACCTTTTTGGGTGGGTGTATGTGAACTTTTTGACATGTCCAGACATGCCCCCATGCAGTATTAAATTGCGACCCCTATAGTAGGATTCCGACCAGTTCAATCCAGTTAAATGACGAGATCGTGGTGACAGGGACCAGTAGTGAATAATGACTATATAATAATCTAACGTTAGCTAGATCCGGGGGCTTCAATCTTATCTTGCCCAGGGACCCTTTCCCAGGTAAACCAGTGACCCCCCCCCCCCCCCCCCCCATAAGTATTATCAGGTGAGTTGTCATGGCAAGGTGAAGTAATCAACATTTTAGTTTGAAATGATTTTGACCTCCACTTTTATATAATTGGAAGATGAAGTGTAAACTCTCTAACAGCGTATTAGCTCAAAATGTAACATATTTTCGATAAGAGCTAGCTGGTCAAACAACGGTTAAGCATGTGTTGGCAAAAAAATGAATGTCCAAGCCCAGAAAGCTTAGCAGGAGCCAGCGGTTTCCGCACCGGTAGTCTAATACCTGGTGTTTTTCCCGTTTTAATGTCACGTGCACAAGTACAGTGAAATGCCTTGTGACCTCTAACCCCAACAATGCAGTAATCAATAACACATTTATTACTAAAAATAAACCAAAAACGTACGAGATAGAAAAATGAGAGGAACACGATTAAGTAAGCATACTAGAAACAGGGTCCGTTCCGGTGCCATATTTGCATTGTGCAGGGATACTGGCTCAACATTAGTTTATAGCAAATTATTGCGCGTTTGTATGTGTATTGTAGAATCAGTGTGCGTAGGGCCCTGTGAGTGTTAATGGAGACAGTGCAAAAATAGCCAGTGTCGCCATTTAGTTAGCTATTTAGCAGTTTTATGGCATGGTGATAGCCGCTGTTCAGGAGCCTGTTGGTGTCAGACTTGATCAATTTGCAGAGAACCGCCCCGCCCCCCGTAGCGCCATGCGATCGAGGGCGGTACCTATTGCCATACCAAGCAGTGATGCAGTCAGTCAAGATCTTGTCATTGATACAGCTGTTGGAACTTTTTGAGGATTTGAGGGGCCATGCCAAACCTTTTTCTAAGCTAGATACTCCAATGAGTGTCATTTGATCAATATTAGGAGTTGTGAAATAAAGTTAATAGAACAATATATTTGGCTAACTGTAGGTGTAATGAAACGTTTGTTTCTAGCTAAATATATTTATATATTTTTTATTTCCCACTTTAAAAAATTATATTTTGTCAAACCCCGTTGAATATTCCTGATCTAGATTAATGGATCAAGGAACATTGTCTCTACTAGGAAAGAGTAGCAGCCTTGGACAATAACATCTCCTAAATATTATGTAACATGTTTCCAAAGTACCAGTATCATTGTGATGCATACTGCCAGAACATCCCCAAACGGGTTTTAAATTCATCTCAAATAAATGCATAATCATCAAGTTGATAGCAGGGTAGCCTAGTGGTTAGTTAGAGCGTTGGACTAGTAACCGGAAGGTTGCAAGTTCAAACCCCTGAGCCGACAAGGTACAAATCTGTCGTTCTGCCCTTGAACAGACTGTTCCTAGAGCGTCATTGAAAATAAGAAATTGTTCTTAACTGACTTGCCTGGTTAAATAAAGGTAAAATAAAAAATGAGTCACCATTCCATTGGTGTAATATCTTAATTCAAGAGAATTGATTACCATACATTCACCATACATTCTGTCCCCCTTTCATCAACAGTACTCATGAAGTTAATTTTAAACATTATATAATCAATTTCCATGAATTAATAATGCAATACATTATTAATACATTCTCTCCCTCTCAATAGATGCTTCCCACAGTGACTGGACCAGGGGCTCTGCCCTTTGCCGTGCAGTTGAAGGCTCTGACTGACCAGGAGTTCAGGTACCAGCCCAAGCTGAGCGGGCTGAGGATCATTGAGACGGCCCATGACAACGGCCTGAGGATGACCGTCCGGCTCAGGGAGTACGAGGTGAAGGACCTCCTGTCTCTGACCAGGTTCTTTGGCTTCAGTGCAGAGACCTTCTCCCTGGCCGTCAACCTGCTGGACCGCTTCCTCGCTGTAATGAAGGTAAGACCTCGACATCAGACGGGGTTTGATTAGAATCTATTAAAATGAGTCTTTAGTTCATTTGGTTTTAGCGTGAGCAATACAGACAGGGAAACAAATGACTGTTATTAGATGTGCAAGGACTGTGAAATCACTCAATTAGGTACATTAAGTAATATCAGAATGTTCTACATCGCTTCACTGTAAAAAAATATTTAACCCCAAAATCGATTAAATTATATTCAATATCGATCAGTGTGACCATTAACTTCAACCATTTGGTAAATAACATTCTTCTCCCATTCCCAGATCCAGCCGAAGCATCTGTCATGCGTGGGCCTCTCCTGTTTCTACATCGCTGTGAAGACCTCGGAGGAGGGGAAGAATGTCCCCATGGCCAACGAGCTGATCCGGATCAGCCAGAACCGATTCACTGTGTCTGACATGATGAGGATGGAGAAGATCATTCTGGAGAAGCTCTACTGGAAGGTCAAAGCCCCCACGGCCCTCCACTTCCTCAGGCTGTTTTACAGCTGTATCCAGGACACGCTTGAAGATGACTGGTACGTTGACTGTAGGCTTGGCCGGTATACCGTGTATGTACCAGGGGTGTCAAACATGCGGCACGCGGGCCGGATCCTGCATGGGGGGGGTCCATAACAGGTGTGTCCAATCCGACAGGTGGTTTGAGAAAAGAACCAAAGGAACAAACTCGGTATACTTTAAAACGACTCAAATCGACTGACTAAATGATAATGACCTATATTCTTAGTTTCCTGACTGTCCAGTTTGTTAATCACCACATTTTAGTGCGGCCCTCTGGATTTCATGGAAGACCGACTGCGCCCCCCCCCCCCCCCCCGGTGCAGAATGAGTTTGACACCCGTAGTATATACCAGGGTATCACGGTGTGATGTTTATTCAGTCATCTTGTGCACTAGGTTAATAGATAAAGTCCCTTTTGCATTATTTGTTCATTATGAAGCCGTTCCACGAAGCAGCTGATTGGGCCTCTGATGGCTTGTGTTCACACATGCTCTTTAAAAGTAGTCTGGATAATGGGGATTTGAATAACGTTGATGCTTTTATCTTAAACTCAGTTTCATACATATGGACATTTCTTTAGGTCTTATGCTTTATAAAACATCTTGAACAAAACATTATTAAAACATTTTCTCTCCATAGCAAGGAGATCCTGAACATTGAGAGACTAGAAGCCCAGCTGAAAGCCTGCCATTGCTCTTTCACTTTCTCCAAAGTCAAGGTAAGATACTGTAGTTCTGTGTATCAAAACAAATCTATTTTGGTCTCATTTAGAGTCTCTCAATACTATGTGTATGTAGCTAGTTCATGTTGTGACATTGGATCTAGGTCTATTTTGGGCAGGGCACTTGGGAAAGGGGTGGGGGTTGATGTGTTTTGAGTGGGTGGAAAAACGAACTCAAAATAGTTTCAAACCAACTGTAAAATGTTGATGTATACAAATATCCCTCTTAATGTGTAGCTTTCATGCCAACCTAATGTCTCTCCTTCTCTCTCTCTACCCCTCTTTCCTTCTCGCTCTACCCCCTCCCCCCCTCTCACTCTTCCCCTCCCCCCTCTCCACAGCCCTCTCTGCTTGCTCTGTCCTTGTTGGCCCTGGAGCTTCAGGAGCAGCATGACCATGAGCACGTAGACAAGCTGCTCAACGCCTTCAAGTCTCTCCAGCAGCAACTCACTGTGAGCGTTTACTGTCTTGTCTAGCCAGATAGCCTGGTCTCAGCTGTTTGTACTGTCTTGTTCTTATGTCATCACACCAAACATTGGGCATAGGAGTTGGCAAGAGAGTACAAACAGATCTGGGACTCGGGCTACCACCCAGTGTCATATCACTCCCCAAACATGTCTGTTGTAACCAGAACACTAACCTGGGTCTTGTTCATTAGGGCATACAACGGAAAACGTTTGAAATGTTTTGCAACGGAAAACGAGAGAAAAGACGCGCTCAAAGAAAATGAGTTTCTTATTGGACAAGTCCCAAGGTAGTTTCTCCCCATTTTTGAGTGTTTTTGTTTCCCCGTTTGGTGCCTAATGAACACAACCCAGCAATGGAGCCACTGTTAGCTGTGCGGTGGGGGGGTTTAGCCACTGTTAGCCACTGAGGTGGAGGGTTTAGCCACTGAGGTGGAGGGTTTAGCCACTGAGGTGGAGGGTTTAGCCACTGAGGTGGAGGGTTTAGCCACTGAGGTGGAGGGTTTAGCCACTGAGGTGGAGGGTTTAGCCACTGAGGTGGAGGGTTTAGCCACTGAGGTGGAGGGTTTAGCCACTGAGGTGGAGGGTTTAGCCACTGAGGTGGAGGGTTTAGCCACTGAGGTGGAGGGTTTAGCCACTGTTAGCTGTGAGGTGGAGGGCTTGCGCTGCTCTGTGTTGGAGCCCCAACGGCCTGTTGTCCAACGGATTGCCTAATGTTGCGGGATCATGGAAAATTTAGGCAAGTCGATGATTAATCAAGACTCTGGAGAGACGTTGAGTTTGCTCTTTGGCATTGGGAACCCTGTGATGTTTTGAATGATGGAGAGAGTAAATGCGCAAACAGACCAGCAGCAGGCACTAACACTCTGATTGGCAGGTTTTTAAATAAATGAATACTCTGATGTGCTGTGTAATTATTTTTCTTGTTTCCTCAGGTCCGAGAAGGAGACCTGGTTATCGTGACAGAGTTGGTTATGAAGTGTCTCATTGAGTATTCAACCACCAGGGTCTCCAGGCCCAACAGCCAGAGGCTTCGTTGGATCCTCTCTGGCAGAACGCAACGCACGTTGAAACACAGCTACTACAAGATCGCCCATATGCCCACAATCCCCGAGTCCGCCTACTGAACCCTGGGGCTGGGTGACCACCGATACAAAAGTAGGAGTACACCGATGCAAAAGGAGAAGTAGGCTACCACCTCTTCTCCCCTAAAAACATGTTTTGTTTTTCAGTTTCATGGAAAAATGGCACAAAAAAAAAAAAAAAAAAAAACTTCCTGTACTTTACTTTTGCTACATGGTCACCCACCTCCACTAACCCATTTCCCTTACAGAACTGCATTATGGATGATGTAGTTCTTTAAGGGGAAAAACCTGTTACCTTTTTTCTTTTTCTCCTGTTTTTTTCTGTTCTTTTTGAATAAGCTCACTATTTATTAGCCTACATCTGCTTCATTGACTAAGGCTGCATCTGAAACGGCACCCTATTCCCTAGATAGTGCACTACTTTTGATAAGGTTGGATCGCTCCTTATAGGGAATAGGGTGCCATTGAGAAGGCACGCCAAGGGAGTAATGCCCGGTCAAGAGTGGGTTTATCCGCTGCCACCTAGCGAAGGTTTAAATCCTTCCTGGTTGAAATGCTTGCACGCGTGTATACAGTATGTTCTTATCTGAATCAGTACCAACATGAATACTCTGCATAGTATTCTATCGTGGTTGCTGGTTTTAAGCAATGAAGTATAGAACCACCTAGGTCCTCAGTCCACTATGTGGAAGAGGAGGGAGAAGGGTTTTGTGAAAATGCAAAAACAATGGAACCAAGAAATCGGACCCAAAACCCTCAACTTCCACCCTAGGTTGACCAACTGGCCTAAAAATGCACACTCCTCTACCCAAGGTGATAAAATATTTTATTTTGAAACGTTTTTGTTGTTGTACTTGTGAGGGTGTTTTTGTTGCGGTTTCCCCAGCAACGATCCTGCACATGTATTGGTTTTCGCTTGCAGGATAACATGCTCTTGGAGCTGAAACGGTCTGGATGACGCCCCCCATTATCTACTGTGACTTCGATATAACTAACAATGGTTACAGATTAACACGTTCACTATTACAAAATGTGATGTTGAATTATCTTGATTTGTGGCAAAAAATGTAGCCTTTTAGAGAACAACCACTCACAATGAATTTATTGTATTATGCTAAAAATGCACTAAGTCACTTAGATAAGCACAGTTGATATAGGAAATTTAAGTTAGTTTGATCTGCATTTACTAAAGTATTTGATGTGCTGAGGCCATAGCCAACCACAATTTGAGCTTAGTATTTTGTTAAGAATTTGAAATAAAGTTGATGTTCTGGAATTTGAAAACTTTGCCTAAAAAAAAAAAAAACAGTTGTAACTAAATCTGTTTAACCCATGTGTTTGGACCTTTCAATAAAACCATATTGAAAAGCTGTGTGGTTGCACTGTCTTCAATGTTTTGAAACCACACGTCCATAAAGACCACGTTTCAACGATTTCCATACCGACAGCTAGTTAACTGAATTATGGCTTTGACGTCTGCTATGACAAAGGTTTGGCTGAATAAAACTCCAATCTTAAATAAAACACAGGCTCAGAGAAAAGGCAGGATGTAGGGTTGTATATTATTACGGCTTATAGTTCAGTTTCAAAGGACTCTATTCTAATTGTTTCAGAACACATTGTCCATTTGCCCAAAGCAACTGCTCTTCCTTTGCTGCATTCATGACCAAGAGGGAAGGTGGTAATTACAAGTTGTGAAATTGAAACTTATCAGTTGGATGCATTCACATGCTTTGAATGTTTGAGAAACGCCAATTGGTGAACAAGCTGCACCAACTATAAACTGAAAGTACAGCTATCATGCTTGTGTACAAATTAGTGTTTTAAAACAATACTAATAGTTTGCATTTAAGTGTTTTTGTTACGTTTAACTGCTGAAAATGCTGTTATTGAGGTCATTTCATTAGTCTGTGACAGATATACTATGTCCTACACCTCCTATTACATTGTATGGCCGCTATTACACTGGTAGGCCAAGGTAAAATAATTGAACGTAAAGTAACATCTTAGTAAATGGAATGGCGCAGAGTTTAGTCAAATATAAGACATTTTTCTCTGAGACCAGGTTGTTTAGCTTGGTAGTTTAACCTAATTCAAATCGTGGTAGAGTTTTCAGTAGGTAATGGTTTTTATGCCATGTAGCAGTGTAGCTACTACTGGAACTACAACTACTGGAACTACACACTACTTAGAAAATATGGGTGAAGTAGGACATGTCCTTTGTTTGCATCAGACCTAATTAATTCTGACCTGAAATATTGTTTTTGTGTTTAATAGACTAAATTTTACGTTCTGTTAACAAATGACCCTCCAAAGTGATCTATTCTTGCAATTTGTAGTCTATGACATGTTAGATTTGATCATTATCACAAAGTAGTTTTGATGTAGTGAACTACTTTTTCAAAGTAACTTTAGTGGGAGAAGTCAGGGGTGATAGACCAGTTTCCCACTAGTAATTTACCAGTTCAAGTGGATTGTCCCCAGTCTTATGTTATAAATGCCACCTTCCCACTTGGTTATGAACACAGCACTAGTCCTTCTACAGTACAATCTCTTCACCCCTAGACCTTGGGCAAGCCTCAGTGTCCATATGACAAGTATTGGGTATAATGTACAGTGGGTGAGTCCGACCTTGCTGTTTGACGTCACTTTACTTCTGCAAGCTGTAGAAGGCTGGCCCACCACCTGCAAAGTTCCCAGAGATCTCTGCTCCACTGAAGTCAAAGCCAGGGTTCTGTTGACAGAGTGGGAAGTGACACAGAGGTGGAAGAAGCGCTGGCCCACCACCTGCAAAGTTCCCAGAGATCTCTGCTCCACTGAAGTCAAAGCCAGGGTTCTGTTGACAGAGTGGGAAGTGACACAGAGGTGGAAGAAGCGCTGGCCCACCACCTGCAACGTTCCCAGAGATCTCTGCTCCACTGAAGTCAAAGCCAGGGTTCTGTTGACAGAGTGGGAAGTGACACAGAGGTGGAAGAAGCGCTGGCCCACCACCTGCAACGTTCCCAGAGATCTCTGCTCCACTGAAGTCAAAGCCAGAGTTCTATTGACAGAGTGGGAAGTGACACAGCGATGGAAGAAGCGCTGGCCCACCACCTGCAACGTTCCCAGAGATCTTTGCTCCACTGAAGTCAAAGCCAGGGTTCTGTTGACAGAGTGGGAAGTGACACAGAGGTGGAAGAAGCGCTGGCCCACCACCTGCAACGTTCCCAGAGATCTCTGCTCCACTGAAGTCAAAGCCAGGGTTCTGTTGACAGAGTGGGAAGTGACACAGAGGTGGAAGAAGCGCTGGCCCACCACCTGCAAAGTTCCCAGAGATCTCTGCTCCACTGAAGTCAAAGCCAGGGTTCTGTTGACAGAGTGGGAAGTGACACAGAGGTGGAAGAAGCAAGTCAAATCTAATTTTATTTGTCACCTGTGCCGAATACAACCTTACTGTGAAATGTTTACTTACAAGCCCTTAACCAACAATGCATTTCAAGAAGTAGAGTTAAGAAAATATAAATAAAGTAACAAGAAAATTACACAACGAGGCTATATACAGGGGATACTGGTACAGAGTCAATGTGCGAGGGTATATACAGGGGGTACCGGTACAGAGTCAATGTGGAGGCTATATACAGGGGATACTGGTACCGAGTCAATGTGGAGACTATATACAGGGGATACTGGTACCGAGTCAATGTGGAGACTATATACAGGGGATACTGGTACCGAGTCAATGTGGAGACTATATACAGGGGATACTGGTACCGAGTCAATGTGCGAGGGTACAGGTTAGTCAAGATAATTTGTAAAGTGACTATGGATGGAAAATAAACAGCAAGTAGCAGCAGTGTAAAAACAAAGCAAGCCTGCATGTTAATATACCTTCATCTATTTATGTTTTTCAGATAATGTGGATGAAGAGGTTTGAGGCTATTGAGAAGTGTAATCAGTGTTTGTGTTAATGCTCCTTGTGTGACTGTCTATAGCAAGGGTGGGCAAACTTTTTGACTCGAGGGCCACATCGGGATTTTGAAATTAAACTGAGGGCCATAGTTTTTGGGGGACCAATTGTTTGTTAAAATCCATTTGTGGGGTCCTCCCTCGTGGAGCAGCGGTCTAAGGCACTGCATTACAGTGCTTGAAGCGTCACTATAGACCTGGGTTCATAACCAAGAGGGAAGGTGGTAATTACAAGTTGTGAAATTGAAACTTATCAGTTGGATGCATTCACATGCTTTGAATGTTTGAGAAACGCCAATTGGTGAACAAGCTGCACCAACTATAAACTGAAAGTACAGCTATCATGCTTGTGTACAAATTAGTGTTTTAAAACTATACTAATAGTTTGCATTTAAGTGTTTTTGTTACGTTTAACTGCTGAAAATGCTGTTATTGAGGTCATTTCATTAGTCTGTGACAGATATACTATGTCCTACACCTCCTATTACATTGTATGGCCGCTATTACACTGGTAGGCCAAGGTAAAATAATTGAACGTAAAGTAACATCTTAGTAAATGGAATGGCGCAGAGTTTAGTCAAATATAAGACATTTTTCTCTGAGACCAGGTTGTTTAGCTTGGTAGTTTAACCTAATTCAAATCGTGGTAGTGTTTTCAGTAGGTAATGGTTTTTATGCCATGTAGCAGTGTAGCTACTACTGGAACTACACACTACTGGAACTACACACTACTGGAACTACACACTACTGGAACTACACACTACTTAGAAAATATGGGTGAAGTAGGACATGTGCTTTGTTTGCATCAGACCTAATTAATTCTGACCTGAAATATTGTTTTTGTGTTTAATAGACTAAATTTTACATTCTCTTAACAAATGACCCTCCAAAGTGATCTATTCTTGCAATTTGTAGTCTATGACATGTTAGATTTGATCATTATCACAAAGTAGTTTTTATGTAGTGAACTACTTTTTCAATGTAACTTTAGTGGGAGAAGTCAGAGCTCAGGGGTGATAGACCAGTTTCCCACTAGTAATTACCAGTTCAAGTGGATTGTCTCCAGTCTTATGTTGTAAATGCCACCTTCCCACTTGGTTATGAACACAGCACTAGTCCTTCTACAGTACAATCTCTTCACCCCTAGACCTTGGGCAAGCCTCAGTGTCCATATGACAAGTATTGGGTATAATGTACAGTGGGTGAGTCCGACCTTGCTGTTTGACGTCACTTTACTTCTGCAAGCTGTAGAAGGCTGCCACCTGCAACGTTCCCAGAGATCTCTGCTCCACTGAAGTCAAAGCCAGAGTTCTGTTGACAGAGTGGGAAGTGACACAGAGGTGGAAGAAGCGCTGGCCCACCACCTGCAACGTTCCCAGAGATCTCTGCTCCACTGAAGTCAAAGCCAGGGTTCTGTTGACAGAGTGGGAAGTGACACAGAGGTGGAAGAAGCGCTGGCCCACCACCTGCAACGTTCCCAGAGATCTCTGCTCCACTGAAGTCAAAGCCAGGGTTCTGTTGACAGAGTGGGAAGTGACACAGAGGTGGAAGAAGCAAGTCAAATCTAATTTGATTTGTCACCTGTGCCGAATACAACCTTACTGTGAAATGTTTACTTACAAGCCCTTAACCAACAATGCATTTCAAGAAGTAGAGTTAAGAAAATATAAATAAAGTAACAAGAAAATTACACAACAAGGCTATATACAGGGGATACTGGTACAGAGTCAATGTGGAGGCTATATACAGGGGATACTGGTACAGAGTCAATGTGCGAGGGTATATACAGGGGGGTACCATCTTAGTAAATGGGCGCAGAGTTTAGTACAGAGTCAATGTGGAGGCTATATACAGGGGATACTGGTACAGAGTCAATGTGGAGGATATATACAGGGGATACTGGTACAGAGTCAATGTGGAGGCTATATACAGGGGGTACTGGTACAGAGTCAATGTGGAGGCTATATACAGGGGATACTGGTACCGAGTCAATGTGGAGACTATATACAGGGGGTACTGGTACAGAGTCAATGTGGAGGCTATACACAGGGGATACTGGTACAGAGTCAATGTGGAGGCTATATACAGGGGGTACTGGTACAGAGTCAATGTGGAGGCTATATACAGGGGGTACCAGTACAGAGTCAATGTGGAGGCTATATACAGGGGATACTGGTACAGAGTCAATGTGGAGGCTATATACAGGGGATACTGGTACAGAGTCAATGTGCGAGGGTATATACAGGGGGTACTGGTACAGAGTCAATGTGGAGGTTATATACAGGGGATACTGGTACAGAGTCAATGTGCGAGGGTATATACAGGGGGTACTGGTACAGAGTCAATGTGGAGGTTATATACAGGGGATACTGGTACAGAGTCAATGTGGAGGCTATATACAGGGGGTACCGGTACAGAGTCAATGTGGAGGCTATATACAGGGGATACTGGTACAGAGTCAATGTGGAGGCTATATACAGGGGGTACTGGTACAGAGTCAATGTGCGAGGGTATATACAGGGGGTACTGGTACAGAGTCAATGTGGAGGTTATATACAGGGGGTACTGGTACAGAGTCAATGTGCGAGGGTATATACAGGGGGTACTGGTACAGAGTCAATGTGGAGGTTATATACAGGGGATACTGGTACAGAGTCAATGTGGAGGCTATATACAGGGGGTACTGGTACAGAGTCAATGTGGAGGCTATATACAGGGGGTATTGGTACAGAGTCAATGTGGAGGCTATATACAGGGGATACTGGTACAGAGTCAATGTGGAGGCTATATACAGGGGGTACTGGTACAGAGTCAATGTGGAGGCTATATACAGGGGGTACTGGTACAGAGTCAATGTGGAGGCTATATACAGGGGGTACTGGTACAGAGTCAATGTGGAGGCTATATACAGGGGGTACTGGTACAGAGTCAATGTGAAGGCTATATACAGGGGGTACTGGTACAGAGTCAATGTGGAGGCTATATACAGGGGGTACTGGTACAGAGTCAATGTGGAGGCTATATACAGGGGGTACTGGTACAGAGTCAATGTGGAGACTATATACAGGGGATACTGGTACAGAGTCAATGTGCGAGGGTATATACAGGGGGTACTGGTACAGAGTCAATGTGGAGGCTATATACAGGGGGTACTGGTACCGAGTCAATGTGGAGACTATACACAGGGGATACTGGTACAGAGTCAATGTGGAGGCTATATACAGGGGATACTGGTACAGAGTCAATGTGGAGGCTATATACAGGGGGTACTGGTACAGAGTCAATGTGGAGGCTATATACAGGGGGTACTGGTACAGAGTCAATGTGAAGGCTATATACAGGGGGTACTGGTACAGAGTCAATGTGGAGGCTATATACAGGGGGTACTGGTACAGAGTCAATGTGGAGGCTATATACAGGGGGTACTGGTACAGAGTCAATGTGGAGGATATATACAGGGGGTACTGGTACAGAGTCAATGTGGAGGCTATATACAGGGGGTACTGGTACAGAGTCAATGTGGAGGCTATATACAGGGGGTACCGGTACAGAGTCAATGTGGAGGCTATATACAGGAGGTACTGGTACAGAGTCAATGTGGAGGCTATATACAGGGGGTACTGGTACAGAGTCAATGTGGAGGCTATATACAGGGGGTACTGGTACAGAGTCAATGTGGAGGCTATATACAGGGGGTACTGGTACAGAGTCAATGTGGAGGCTATATACAGGGGGTACTGGTACAGAGTCAATGTGGAGGCTATAAACAGGGGGTACCGGTACAGAGTCAATGTGGAGGCTATATACAGGGGGTACTGGTACAGAGTCAATGTGAAGGCTACATACAGGGGGTACTGGTACAGAGTCAATGTGGAGGCTATATACAGGGGGTACTGGTACCGAGTCAATGTGGAGACTATACACAGGGGATACTGGTACCGAGTCAATGTGGAGACTATATACAGGGGATACTGGTACAGAGTCAATGTGGAGACTATATACAGGGGGTACCGGTACAGAGTCAATGTGGAGGCTATATACAGGGGATACTGGTACAGAATCAATGTGGAGGAGGCTATATACAGGGGATACTGGTACCGAGTCAATGTGGAGACTATATACAGGGGATACTGGTACCGAGTCAATGTGGAGACTATATACAGGGGATACTGGTACCGAGTCAATGTGGAGACTATATACAGGGGATACTGGTACCGAGTCAATGTGCGAGGGTACAGGTTAGTCAAGATAATTTGTAAAGTGACTATGGATGGAAAATAAACAGCAAGTAGCAGCAGTGTAAAAACAAAGCAAGCCTGCATGTTAATATACCTTCATCTATTTATGTTTTTCAGATAATGTGGATGAAGAGGTTTGAGGCTATTGAGAAGTGTAATCAGTGTTTATGTTAATGCTCCTTGTGTGACTGTCTATAGCAAGGGTGGGCAAACTTTTTGACTCGAGGGCCACATCGGGATTTTGAAATTAAACTGAGGGCCATAGTTTTTGGGGGACCAATTTTTTGTTAAAATCCATTTGCGAGGTCCTCCCTCGTGGAGCAGCGGTCTAAGGCACTGCATTACAGTGCTTGAAGCGTCACTATAGACCTGGGTTCGATCCCTGGCTGTGTCACAGCTGGCCATGACTGGGAGACCCATGAGGTGGTGCACAATTGGCCCGTCGTCTGGGTTAGGGGAGGGTTTGGCAGGCCGAGATTTCCTTGTCCCATCTCTAGCAACTCCTGTGGCGGGCCGGACGCATGCACGCTGACACGGTCGTCAGGTGTACGGTGTTTCCTCCGACACATTGGTGCGGCTGGCTTCCGGGTTAAGCGGGCATTGTGTCAAGAAACTGCTGGGTCGTGTTTCGGAGGGACGCATGGCTCTCGACCTTCGCCTCCCCCGAGTCCGTATGGCAGTTGCAGCGATGGGACAAGACTGTAACTACCAATTGGATACCAGGAAATTGGGGAGAATTTGAGGTGGTATCCCCACTTCTGTGGAACCTCTCCAGAGTTAGTTTCCTTTGCATCTGGTCCTGGAGCCAGGTATCAGTACAGTACTCTCCCTCTAGCAGAGGCCCAGCAGTTACCTCCCTCCCTGTTCGTCTTCATCAGCACAGTACTCTCCCTCAAGCAGAGGCCCAGCAATTACCTCCCTCCCTGTTCGTCTTCATCAGCACAGTACTCTCCCTCTAGCAGAGGCCCAGCAGTACCTCCCTGTTCGTCTTCATCAGCAGTTACCACCCTCTAGCAGAGAGGACCAGCAGTTACCTCCCTCCCTGTTCGTCTTCATCAGCACAGTTACCTCCCTCTAGCATAGAGGACCAGCAGTTACCTCCCTCCCTGTTCGTCTTCATCAGCACAGTACTCTCCCTCAAGCAGAGGCCCAGCAGTTACCTCCCTCCCTGTTCGTCTTCATCAGAACGATACAGATCAGACACATCACTTAGCAGATATTGGTTGAAAATAAACCCTAACAGCTTATCCACTGAATGAGAAATGTGTAGAGAGGAATGATTGAGTCGATCTTGTGGAAGACTGATTTATTATGCAAGCTTTACACTCAACCATTATGTGTTGATTGAATGAAAAGAAAGTGGATGATCCACCTAATGTCCACGTTCCTTCATCAGCAACAGAGATTCATTAAACCCGAGATTGACTTCATCACTACTTGTTTTTGTAAGAAGTGTTGACATGTTGAATGTACCGAGGTGTCTGTTTAAACTACTAGCACACAGCTCAGACACCCATTCATACCTCACAAGACATGCCACCAGAGGTGTCTTCACAATCCCCAAGTTCAGAACAGACTATGGGAGGAGCACAGTACTACATGGAACCATGAGTACATGGAACTCTATTCCACATCAGGTAACACATCACCTACTGTACAGTATGCAGGTAAAACTAGACGAGTTCTGGAAGGATGGCATCGCAAGACTAAGGGATGGATTACAATTTACAGAATGGATACCTGGAGGAAAAAGGGGGAGTGTCATGCTTTTTCAATTTCAGTCAAGGAGAGGGTTTAGTATTTTTTAAACCTTGTCCTGGGAAGGGTCATGTAATTTGTAATTCATGAAATATCTATATTTCTCAATGTTTTATAACGAGTTACTTATTAGACTATAGATCGATGTGCGCCTGCCTATAGGCTATTTAGTGTGGTCTCAATCAAATGCTCCAGTTTCAACTGTTCTGCCTGCGGCTATGAAACCCTGACCTGTTCACCGGACATAATACCTGTCCCAGACCTGCTGTTTTCAACTCTCAAGAGACAGCAGGAGCGGTAGAGATACTCTCAATAATCGGCTATGAAAAGCCAACTGACATTTACTCCTGAGGTGCTGACCTGCTGCCCCCTCTACAACCACTGTGATTACTATTTGACCCTGCTGGTCATCTATTAACGTTTGAACATCTAGAAGAACGATCTGGCCTTAATGGCCATAATCTCCACCCGGCACAGCCAGAAGAGGACTGGCCACCCCTCAGAGCCTGGTTCCTCTCTAGGTTCCTTCTTTGCTAGGGAGTTTTTCCTAGCCGCCGTGCTTCTACATCTCCATTGCTGCTGTTTGGGGTTTCTGTAAAGGCTGGGTCTCTGTATTTCTTTATAAATACATTTGGTTTGATCCATAGTCTACAGACTACAAAGTGTGTGCTAGGAGAACCACAGAGCAAAGTTATATTTCTAAGATAGCTGCTGGGATGGTGTAAATAAAACGAGGCTGCATTACACACTGTAATGGATATTCCAACCCTGAGCCCCGGCCTGCTCTGACCAATCCAAAACATTTTTTGTGTGCTGCCTAACCAATGGCTGTGCTGTGTGGGCTTACGGTGACAGTTCAGGAGGAGGATCAAAGGCTTTTTCTAAAAATAATCTTGCGTGTGGACTAGCCTACAGCCTATGTTCTGTTCAGTTCGAGAAGGAGAGGTGAAGAAGAGGAGGACTACTATAACTGAGTTTATTAAACAATATATGTGTCTTGCCCCTGATGAATTTATCAGACTTATTACCTCACAATAAGTCAGGTTCTAATAACTCACATTGTGGTGCTGAAACTTCCCCTGATGAATTTATCAGACTTATTACCTCACAATAAGTCAGGTTCTAATAACTCACATTGTGGTGCTGAAACTTCCCCTGATGAATTTATCAGACTTATGGTTAGAGGCCTAACCATTGATCAACCTCACAATACTCTGTCTGAGGTCCGTTGCCATCTAATGCTTTCACGACAAAGACCAGTTTCTAATACCACATATCTAAGGATCTGGTCTGCCCGAGAAGTGAGGGTAACCAGTAAACATGTTCTCTGATATCCACTTTGTTTTAATTATTATTTTGGTTTCGGGGGAGTCACTTTTTTTTTGCTTTGCGTTCGGGAAGGTAAAATATATGTTTGCCATCCAGTTTCATTGAAAAGAAATACGGTTTTCTCAATGTAACTCTACTTTTAAATAACGTTGACTCCCTAACTTTGAAATGTGGTTGTTGTGTAGCCTAACGGTGAAGACTTGTTGCCTTTTTGACGTGTAGTTCTATCAGTTTGTATCCAAGACTACATTTGACTTCTTTTCCAGACGTCCCACCGAGTACATTCACTTCAATAAATATCTCCTCCGTGGTTTGGGACCAGTTTCCCCGTGGTGTTTTACACGGGATAACACCGCTCTCCTCCAAGAGGGACGACATTGCTGCTGGCTAGCAACCCTCTCACGCCCCCTGAACTGATGGTTAGCTAACCGGCTAGCTAGTTTAATGTTGTTTATTCTCTCAAACGATGTTCAGGTACCACCCCAAAAACATATACTTATAAAGAATAAGCTATCTGGAAAATATTACAAAAGTTGTGTGGGATAGTATTTACACCAGTCAGCTCGTTCAGAAACTTCCTGGAGTTACTTCCTCGCTGGTGGATTTTCCGGTGGCTCAACCGATAAAAGTGAATAGATAGCGCCACCTACTGTTTAGACGCGCAGGGATCAAGACTCTTGATCTAAAAATAACTCTTTACAAATATCCTTGAAATTCCATACAAGATTATACATTTTAACAACTGGAAGATTATAGCTCCCCGAGGACACAATAAAACTGTTTACATGTTTACACATTTCCCATCTTTTCAGTAACCCAACGGTCACTGTCTCTTTTCCTAAAGAGTGCCCCAGTCTAAACATGGGTTGGATTTTCTGTGCTAATCTCCTAATTCGATTACTTCACACGTCCTTGTGTTTAAAATACATTCAGTTTAGACTAGCGGAGGACAGAGAAAGGCTGACTATTTAATTTACACTCAAAGAGTTGCCAGGGAACGTTTTTCAACACACCTGCTGCCAAGGATGGCTCTCTTGATTCTGACATTGGTCACTTTGCCCTGGTGAGTAAAATAACCTTTTTCTAATTTGATCAGTGGTTAGGCCTCTATAGTTTCTTGAATGTACTTCAGTCATGTATGATAGTAAACATAACAATCCTTATCCTAATAGGTTTAACCTACTAATCTTATAGGTCTACACAGGACAGTCTAAATTGTCATCAATTATGATTGTATTGATTTCTTACAGTGTTGGCTGTGTCTATGGACAAGAAAGTTACGCAGGTGAAAACATCACCCGTATTCTGGACCGACTACTAGATGGATATGACAACTGGTTGCGACCAGGATCCGGAGGTAGTTCTGTCCTCCTCTATCCTGATTTATTTTACATCTACAGAACTTTTCATTGAATAAGTAGGAAATAGCATAATTTGGCTATTACACTGTACAGATTTTTTTACCTGGTTAGTTTCTCTAAACGAATTGTTCCAAGTCTATTTACAGTTTTCCATATATTTATGAGCAACAATTAAAATCACCAGATCCTTTTCAGGTATGGTCACAGAGGTGAAAACAGATATCTTTGTCACCAGCTTTGGCCCAGTGTCAGATGTGGAAATGGTAAGAAACACTCAGAATATTCCCACATAGGCTTACTGTCACGTACATGTGCAGTATGTCAAGTTAGCAACTGTGTTTGTATGTTATGTTTACACACAGTTTCTCATGCATTTATTATACATGGGTGTTAACTGAGCTTTATTGTCCACTGCACAGCTGCCTTATGGGTAGACTGTAGATTAGATAATGAGCCATTTAGTTTGATTAGTCTGTTTCAATACACTAACTAGGGGAGGGTCCTGGGGTCCTTCTAAATCAATATGTCAAGCAAACTGAATGCTCAAACGGATAGATGAATGAATATCTATAGTTAGTTATTGTCCTAATCATCTCATCTTCTCTCTGGACTGTCTTGTCGGATAAGGATTTAACTGTAGGTATTTAGTTACAAACACATGTATTATGTCTATGGTTTGGAGCAGGACCTGCATTTTGTAATGTGCATTCCTCTGGCCTTCTTCAGGATTGTAGAATCTAGAATCTAGGTCTACATTCTATATTCTAAAGTCCACATTCTAGATCCAGAACCTGTCTGGTGATCAGTCATCTAATGCCCGGCCTTCTATCTCCTCCTCAGGAGTACACCATCGACATGTTCTTCCGACAGACCTGGGTGGACGAGAGGCTGAAGTACGACGGCGCCGTGGAGATCCTGCGTCTCAACAACAAGATGGTGGATAAGATCTGGACACCCGACACGTTCTTCAGGAACTCCAGGAAGTCCATCGCCCACAACATGACCACTCCCAACAAGCTGTTCCGCATCATGCAGAACGGGACCGTCCTCTATACCATGAGGTAACCTGAGCCCCGAGCCCCTCCTCCCTGGACCCTCCTGTAGAACCTCTTCCCCATGAGGTAGTCCCTCCTCCCTGGACCCTCCTGTAGAACCTCTTCCCCATGAGGTAGTGCCTCCTCCCTGGACCCTCCTGTAGAACCTCCTGTAGAACCTCTTCACCATGAGGTTGCCCCTCCTCCCTGGACCCTCCTGTAGAACCTCTTCCCCATGAGGTAGTCCCTCCCTGGACCTTCCTGTGGAACCTCTTCCCCATGAGGTAGCCCCTCCTCCCTGGACCCTCCTGTATAACCCCTTCACCATGAGGTAGTCCCTCCTCCCTGGACCCTCCAGTAGAACCTCTTCACTATGAGGTAGTCCCTCCTCCCTGGACCCTCCTGTAGAACCTCTTCACCATGAGGTAGCTCCTCCTCCCTGGACCCTCCTGTAGAACCTCTTCACCATGAGGTAGTCCCTCCTCCCTGGACCCTCCTGTAGAACCTCTTCACCATGAGGTAGCCCCTCCTCCCTGGACCCTCCTGTAGAACCTCTTCACCATGAGGTAGCCCCTCCTCCCTGGACCCTCCTGTAGAACCTCTTCACCATGAGGTAGCCCCTCCTCCCTGGACCCTCCAGTAGAACCTCATCACCATGAGGTAGCCCCTCCTCCCTGGACCCTCCTGTAGAACCTCTTCAACATGAGGTGAATGAAACTCTTTGTGGCCAATTAAGACGGACTATTATTATGGTTATTTAACTAGGCAAGTCAGTTAAGAACAAATTCTTATTTTCAATGACGGCCTAGGAACGGTGGGTTAACTGCCTTGTTCAGGGGCAGAACGACAGATGTTTACCTTGTCAGCTCGGGGATTCGATCTTAAAACCTTTTGGTTACTAGTCCAACGCTCTAACCACTAGGCTATTATGCCGGTGCAGTGCTGCTTTGCACAGAGGAAACCAGTTGTGTTGTGCTGTGTACACAGTTTTGTTTTTACACAGATCTATACAATGTCTAATGTTGTGTATTCTGTGTATCTCTGACTAACCATCGTTGCTGAGTGTCCCATGAGGCTCATGGACTTCCCTATGGACGGACATATATGTCCTCTGCGGTTCGGCAGCTGTGAGTACTCAGTCCTCTTTTTGGCTCTTTCAGGAACTAATTAGGGTCGTCAGAGTTAATCAGTTAACTTGTATTCACTTTTTGTGATTTTATTACACAGATGTTGTTGTTTTTTTTTATCGTGATTAATTGCATTGTCTTAAAAGCGATCAAAATACACTGAAAACATAATCTGCACTGCTAAAAAGAACAATGCGATTGACATTGAGGTTAAAGAAAGTGTGCTTCGAACTGTTACTGTAGACACAATCAATCCATATTCCTGTCATGTTTTATTTTGTATGAAAAAGCATAAATTACAGCTTCATTTGAGCAAATTCTGAATTTGCGATTTAATCGTGATTAATCACAGCAAATCCTGTGATTTAACTCAATTAACTGTAACAGTAACATTTTGAAATGATTGATCGTAACAAAACAGACTTTGAGCAGAGAGAGAGAGAGAGAGAGAGAGAGAGAGAGAGAGAGAGAGAGAGAGAGAGAGAGAGAGAGACAGAGAGAGACAGAGAGAGAGACAGAGAGAGAGACAGAGAGAGAGACAGAGAGAGACAGAGAGAGAGAGAGAGAGAGAGAGAGAGAGAGACAGAGAGAGAGAGACACAGAGAGAGAGACAGAGAGAGAGAGAGAGAGAGAGAGAGAGACAGAGAGACACAGAGAGAGAGAGAGAGAGAGAGAGAGAGAGAGAGAGAGAGAGAGGGACAGAGAGAGACAGAGAGAGAGAGAGACAGAGAGAGACAGAGAGAGAGAGAGAGAGAGAGAGAGAGAGAGAGTTTGCTTCATGCACTGAAACCGTAACCTTCATCTGCTCCAGCTTCCTCAAAACAGTTTGCTCCATATCCCCTTTATAATGTATAAGGAACAGGGAGCATTTCAGACACGTTCGATGTCTTGTTATTTCCGTCAGCATTATACATAGGAATGGTGTGACAATTGAATGGTTTAGGTTTCTGTATACTTCAGATGGGTACACGAACAGTGAGATCACCTTTACCTGGAGGAAGGGTCTGGAAGCTTCTGTAGACTGTCCTCAGGAGTCTATCAGTCTGCTACAGTATGACCTGGTGGGACAGAGGTTATCCACGGAGACGTTCAAGTCCAACACCGGTAAGGACCCACTGTGTGTGTGTGTGTGTCAAACTTAATAATTACAACACCTAAATTCATTAATTCATAATGGTGATAATAACCCATACCTTTTTTACATTTACACATTTACATATTAATTGTAATTAAAGTGTGCGGACAAAATGTATTTGGTATTTTCAGGAAAGCACATTAAAATGTAAAATTCAGACAAAAAGTCTGCGTCCCAAATTGCACCGTATTCCCTATGGGCCATATGGTCAGAAGTAGTGCACCCTATTCCCTATGGGCCATATGGTCAGAAGTAGTGCACCCTATTCCCTATGGGCCCTGGTCAGAAGTAGTGCACCCTATTCCCTATGGGCCCTGGTCAGAAGTAGTGCACCCTATTCCCTATGGGCCCTGGTCAGAAGTAGTGCACCCTATTCCCTATGGGCCATATGGTCAGAAGTAGTGCACCCTATTCCCTATGGTCCCTGGTCAGAAGTAGTGCACCCTATTCCCTATGGGCCCTGGTCAGAAGTAGTGCACCCTATTCCCTATGGGCCCTGGTCAGAAGTAGTGCACCCTATTCCCTATGGGCCATATGGTCAGAAGTAGTGCACCCTATTCCCTATGGCACCCTATTCCATGGGCCCTGGTCAGAAGTAGTGCACCCTATTCCCTATGGGCCCTGGTCAGAAGTAGTGCACCCTATTCCCTATGGGCCCTGGTCAGAAGTAGTGCACCCTATTCCCTATGGGCCCTGGTCAGAAGTAGTGCACCCTAATCCCTATGGGCCCTGGTCAGAAGTAGTGCACCCTATTCCCTATGGGCCCTGGTCAGAAGTAGTGCACCCTAATCCCTATGGGCCCTGGTCAGAAGTATACACTATATAGGGAAATGGTTGCCATTTGAGAGACAGCCTATAACAGTAACAACATCCATTACTTCTCCCCTGCTTGCTTCATCAGTCTGGTTATAGGTAATACAGTAGAGCAGCTTCCTCCTAAGAGCTCATACTTCCTTGAACAGCCATCTAAGATGCTTAAGTGGTCAAGCCTAATGCGTGCGGTCTGCCTTAAAAAAAGAACTCTCTCCTAGAGAGAGGTGGGAGGGAGTAGGAGAGAGAGAGAGAGAGAGAGAGAGAGAGAGGTGGGAGGGAGTAGAGAGAGAGAGAGAGAGAGAGAGGTGGGAGGGAGTAGGATACAGAGAGAGGTGGGAGAGAGTAGGATACAGAGAGAGGTGGGAGGGAGTAGGAGAGAGGGTGAGAGGGAGTAGGAGAGAGAGAGAGAGGTGGGAGGGAGTAGGAGAGAGAGAGAGAGTAGGAGGGAGGGAGTAGGAGAGTGCACCAAATAATGCATGCAGAGCAGAATTAGGCCGATACCCACTAATTATCAAAATCCAGAAAAGAGCCGGGAGTAGGAGAGAGAGAGAGAGAGAGAGGTGTGAGGGAGTAGGAGACAGAGAGAGAGAGAGAGAGAGGTGGGAGGGAGGGAGTAGGAGACAGAGAGAGGTGGGAGGGAGTAGGAGACAGAGAGAGAAAGAGGTGGGAGGGAGTAGGAGAGAGAGGTGGGAGGGAGTAGGAGAGAGAGAGAGAGAGAGAGGTGTGAGGGAGTAGGAGACAGAGAGAGAGAGAGAGAGAGGTGGGAGGGAGGGAGTAGGAGAAAGAGAGAGAGGTGGGAGGGAGTAGGAGAGAGAGAGAGAGAGAGAGAGAGAGAGAGAGAGAGAGAGAGAGCTGGAAGGGAGTAGGCGAGAGAGAGAGAGAGAGAGAGAGAGAGAGAGAGAGAGAGAGAGAGCTGGAAGGGAGTAGGAGAAAGAGAGAGTGGAGAGAGAGAGAGAGAGAGAGAGAGAGAGAGAGAGAGAGAGAGAGAGAGAGAGAGAGAGAGAGAGAGAGAGAGCTGGAAGGGAGTAGGAGAGAGAGAGAGAGAGAGAGAGAGAGAGAGAGAGAGAGAGAGAGGGAGTAGGAGAGAGAGAGAGAGAGAGAGAGAGAGTGAGATAATGTTTCTTCAGGCAAGACCCAGCAGATCCCTAGAACAACACCGAGAGGCGAGGAGGAGGCAGTCTCGCAAAGATAGGAATGGAGTGGCCCAGTTACCATAACAAGGAGGGGGAGGACGAGGGCGAGAGAGAGAGAGACGACAACTATTTGCACATTGCTAAATAGCTGATAATATAACACTTGAAATGTCTTTATCTTTTTGAATCCTTTTTGAGTGCAATGTTTACGGTTAATATCTAATAGTTTTTTGTTGATGTTGTTAAATTAGTTTCTTCTCACTTGTTTATTGTTTATTTCACTTGCTTTGGCAATGTAAACATATGTTTCCCATGCCAATAAATCCCATTTGAATTGAATTGAGAGAAAGGAGAGAGAGGGAGTGTTTAGACAAAGTGTCGCAGTGTAGTGTAGTAGTGTTGTGATTCTGGTGCTGTCTCTCACTATCTTTACTTCCCCAGTTCCTTTGTATTTCCCTCCCTCCCTGCCTCTCTTCCTCTCTCTCTCTCTCTCTCCCTCCCTCCCCTCTCTCCCCTTTTATCTCCTACTGTTTTTCTCGCTCTCCCTCCCCTCTTTCTACTCCTCTCTCATTCTGTCTTTCTCTCTCTCCCTCCCCTCTCTCCCCTCCTCTCTCCTTCTATCATTCTCCCTCCCCTCTTTCCACTCCTCTCTCCTTCGGTCTTTCTCCCTCCCCCTCTACCCTCCTTCTATCTCTCTCTCCCTCCCCCCTCTCCCTTCCTCTCTCCTTCTATCTCTCTCTCCCTCCCCTCTCTCCCCTCTCTCCTTCTGTCTTTCTCTCTCTCCCTCCCCTCTTTCCACTCCTCTCTCCTTCGGTCTTTCCCCCCCCCTCTACCCTCCTTTCTCTCTCTCTCTCTCTCTCTCTCTCTCTCTCTCTCTCTCTCTCTCTCTCTCTCCCTCCCTCCCTCCCTCCCTCCCTCCCTCCCTCCCTCACCTCTCATAGGCAATCAGCAATTAGTAGAGGGAGGTGTGCTCTCCACTTCTGCTAGGTAAAAAGCAATTTGGCGGAATGTTTATTTTAGCCTCTAAATCAATATGTCAAGCAAACTGAATGCTCAAACGGATAGATGAATGAATATCTATAGTTATAGCAAGCGGCGGCCGTGTTACTGGCGGTTGTGTCACAAAACTAAGATCGTCGTGGAAACAAAGACTGTTCTGCCAAGTTGTTGTGCAGAAGGAGAGAGAGGAAGACTACCTAGTTATTTCCAGATCTCATGTTTGCTCTTTTTGTAGCTTTGGCAACTATGCGTCTGTTTTATTAAAAAAAAAAAAAATTAAATACCGCCTTTTTCGATCTTGTCTCATCGCTGCAACCCCCCAACGGGCTCGGGAGGTGAAGGGCCAGTCATAAGTCCTCTGAAAAAAATGTCCAGCCAAGCCGCTCTTCTTACCACCGCCCGCTTAACCCGTAAGCACCAATGTGTTGGAGGAAACACCATTCACCTGATGACCGTGGTCAGCCTGCAGGCAGCCGGTCCGCAACAAGGAGTTGCTAGAGCGCCTCAAGCTCAACCTCGACAAGAAGGAGCTGCTCTTCCTCCCGGAGAAGCCCTGCCCGCTCAAAGACCTCTCCATTACGACTGACAACTCCACAGTGTCGCCCTCCCAGAGTGCAAAGAACCTTGGCAACACCCTGTCGTTCTCTGCAAACATCAAAGCAGCGACTCGCTCCTGCAGGTTCATGCTCTAGAGTACGACCCTACCTCACACAGGAAGCGGCGCAGGTCCTAATCCAGGCACTTGTCCTCTCCCGTCTGGACTACTGAAACTCACTGTTCCCTGCTTGTGCCATCAAACCCCTGCAACTTATCCAGAACGCTGCAGCCCGCCTGGTTTTCTCATGTCACCCTGCTCCTCCACACACTCCACTGACTTCCAGACGAAGCTCGCATCCACTACAAGACCGTGGTGCTTATCTACAGAACAGCAAGAGGACCTGCCCCGCCCCCCCTATCACTACAAGACCCTGGTGCTTACCTACAGAACAGCAAGAACACCACAAATGACTCAAATGTTAAAATAAATATTATTCTATGATCTGCTCTGTCTTAGGGCAGGGGGTTAATCACGTCAGATACACTATCTTCTCTATATGTCTCTAATTGGTTATATCGCTACAGCCTTTCCAGGTCCAAGGACAATTCTCCTCTCTTCTCCCTGAGTATTTTCTTCTCTCCTGTATCAGTCTCTCTGCTGATACCTACTCTGTTTATCTTTCAGGTGACTACTCTGTCATGGTAGTCCATTTTCTACTACAGAGGAAGCTAGGCTACTACCTGATTCAGACGTACATCCCTCTGATTATGGTGGTGGTGCTGTCGCAAGTAGCCTTCTGGATCAACAAAGAGTCTGTCCCTGCACGCACTGTGGCTAGTATGATAACAACCCTCTGTCCCTGTGTCTAGTATGATAACAGCCCTCTGGCACTGTGGCTAGTATGATAACAACCCTCTGTCCCTGTGTCTAGTATGATAACAGCCCTCTGTCACTGTGGCTAGTATGATAACAGCCCTCTGTCACTGTGGCTAGTATGATAACAGCCCTCTGGCACTGTGGCTAGTATGATAACAGCCCTCTGTCCCTGTGGCTAGTATGATAACAACCCTCTGTTCCTGTGGCTAGTATGATAACAACCCTCTGTCCCTGTGGCTAGTATGATAACAGCCCTAGTATGATAACAACCCTCTGTCCCTGTGTCTAGTATGATAACAGCCCTCTGTCACTGTGGCTAGTATGATAACAGCCCTCTGTCACTGTGGCTAGTATGATAACAGCCCTCTGTCACTGTGGCTAGTATGATAACAGCCCTCTGGCACTGTGGCTAGTATGATAACAGCCCTCTGTCCCTGTGGCTAGTATGATAACAACCCTCTGCTCCTGTGGCTAGTATGATAACAACCCTCTGTCCCTGTGGCTAGTATGATAACAACCCTCTGTCCCTGTGGCTAGTATGATAACAACCCTCTGTCCCTGTGGCTAGTATGATAACAACCCTCTGTCCCTGTGGCTAGTATGATAACAACCCTCTGTCCCTGTGGCTAGTATGATAACAACCCTCTGGCACTGTGTCTAGTATGATAACAACCCTCTGTCCCTGTGGCTAGTATGATAACAGCCCTCTGTCCCTGTGTCTAGTATGATAACAACCCTCTGTCCCTGTGTCTAGTATGATAACAGCCCTCTGTCCCTGTGTCTAGTATGATAACAACCCTCTGTCCCTGTGGCTAGTATGATAACAGCCCTCTGTCCCTGTGTCTAGTATGATAACAACCCTCTGTCCCTGTGTCTAGTATGATAACAACCCTCTGTCACTGTGTCTAGTATGATAACAGCCCTCTGTCCCTGTGTCTAGTATGATAACAACCCTCTGTCCCTGTGTCTAGTATGATAACAGCCCTCTGTCCCTGTGTCTAGTATGATAACAACCCTCTGTCACTGTGGCTAGTATGATAACAACCCTCTGTCCCTGTGTCTAGTATGATAACAGCCCTCTGTCCCTGTGTCTAGTATGATAACAACCCTCTGTCCCTGTGTCTAGTATGATAACAACCCTCTGTCCCTGTGTCTAGTATGATAACAACCCTCTTTCTTGAATTGAGGCAGAGAGAGACAGAGAGAGCAAGACAGAGAGACAGAGAGAGACAGAGAGACATTTCAAACAGAGATAATGTTAGATGGTTGGCTGGCTGCTACTGCCTGAGCAGTAGATGAGACCATGAAAAATGATGTGGACCTGACAGAGACAATGGAATGTTTTGGCAATAGAATGTTCAATATTACATTTAAATTTAATTTAGAGAGACAGAGATCTCTGTCTTAGTCTCTCTCGATCACTCTCTCTGTCTCTCTCTCTCTCTGTGTCTGTGTCTCTCTCCTCTCCCTCTCCTTCGCTCTCTGTCTCTCTCTCGATCACTCTCTCTGTGTGTCTCTCTCTCTGTCTCTCACTCACTCTCTCTGTGTGTCTCTCTCTCGCTCACTCTTGCTGTCTCTCTCTGTGTCTGTGTCTCTCTCTCCTCTCCCTCTCCTTCGCTCTCTGTGTCTCTCTCCCTCTCTCTCTGTATCTCTCTTTCTCTCTCTCTCTCTCTCGCTCTCTCTCTCTCTTTCTCTCTCTCTCTGTGTCTGTGTCTCTCTCGCTCTCAATAGTGTTCCAAAACTTAATTCAGCCTATAATGTATATCACTTCATATACCCAATGCATGATGTGACTGGGAGAGACCGTGTCCAATGCATGATGTGACTGGGAGAGACTGTATCCAATGCATGATGTGACTGGGAGAGACTGTGTCCAATGCATGATGTGACTGGGAGAGACTGTATCCAATGCATGATGTGACTGGGAGAGACTGTATCCAATGCATGATGTGACTGGGAGAGACTGTGTCCAATGCATGATGTGACTGGGAGAGACTGTGTCCAATGCATGATGTGACTGGGAGAGACCGTGTCCAATGCATGATGTGACTGGGAGAGACTGTGTCCAATGCATGATGTGACTGGGAGAGACTGTGTCCAATGCATGATGTGACTGGGAGAGACTGTACCCAATGCATGATGTGACTGGGAGAGAATGTACCCAATGCATGATGTGACTGGGAGAGACTGTGTCCAATGCATGATGTGACTGGGAGTGACTGTGTCCACATGATGTGACCTGTACCCAATGCATGATGTGACTGGGAGAGACTGTACCCAATGCATGATGTGACTGGGAGAGACTGTACCCAATGCATGATGTGAATGGGAGAGACTGTACCCAATGCATGATGTGACTGGGAGAGACTGTGTCCAATGCATGATGTGACTGGGAGAGACTGTACCCAATGCATGATGTGACTGGGAGAGAATGTACCCAATGCATGATGTGACTGGGAGAGACTGTATCCAATGCATGATGTGACTGGGAGAGACTGTATCCAATGCATGATGTGACTGGGAGAGACTGTGTCCAATGCATGATGTGACTGGGAGAGACTGTGTCCAATGCATGATGTGACTGGGAGAGACCGTGTCCAATGCATGATGTGACTGGGAGAGACTGTGTCCAATGCATGATGTGACTGGGAGAGACTGTGTCCAATGCATGATGTGACTGGGAGAGACTGTACCCAATGCATGATGTGACTGGGAGAGAATGTACCCAATGCATGATGTGACTGGGAGAGACTGTGTCCAATGCATGATGTGACTGGGAGAGACTGTGTCCAATGCATGATGTGACTGGGAGAGACTGTACCCAATGCATGATGTGACTGGGAGAGACTGTACCCAATGCATGATGTGACTGGGAGAGACTGTACCCAATGCATGATGTGAATGGGAGAGACTGTACCCAATGCATGATGTGACTGGGAGAGACTGTACCCAATGCATGATGTGACTGGGAGAGAATGTACCCAATGCATGATGTGACTGGGAGAGACTGTGTCCAATGCATGATGTGACTGGGAGAGACTGTACCCAATGCATGATGTGACTGGGAGAGACCGTGTCCAATGCATGATGTGACTGGGAGAGACTGTGTCCAATGCATGATGTGACTGGGAGAGACTGTACCCAATGCATGATGTGACTGGGAGAGAATGTACCCAATGCATGATGTGACTGGGAGAGACTGTGTCCAATGCATGATGTGACTGGGAGAGACTGTGTCCAATGCATGATGTGACTAGGAGAGACTGTACCCAATGCATGATGTGACTGGGAGAGACTGTACCCAATGCATGATGTGACTGGGAGAGACTGTGTCCAATGCATGATGTGACTGGGAGAGACTGTGTCCAATGCATGATGTGACTGGGAGAGACTGTGTCCAATGCATGATGTGACTGGGAGAGACTGTGTGTATACAGAGGCTCTGAGAGGGAACAGGCAAACGAGCCACAGATATAGGGTTGCAGATGTAATCTCTCTCTCTCTCATAATAGTGTTCTAATTCTGTTTCTATGGTCTTCATCTCCCCCTATCCTAACAAACGACAGGCATCACCACGGTCCTCACCATGACAACCCTCAGCATCAGCGCTCGCCAGTCTCTGCCCAAGGTGGCCTACGCTACAGCCATGGACTGGTTCATCGCTGTGTGTTTTGCCTTCGTGGCATCTGCGCTCATCGAGTTCGCCGCTGTCAACTACTTTGCCACGCTGGAGTCCAACAAACTGAAGAAGAAGAGGAACGCCAGGCAGAAAAAAATGGAGGTCCTGGCTGAAGAGGAGGATGAGGAGGATGAGGAGAGTGCTTCATCTGTAAGTTATTTACTGGGCGGGTGGATGGCTGGACACACTCACAAATACACACACATGGTTAGGGTTGGTAGCCAGGGGTTTTACACTATGCAGCTGTAACTGTAACGAGCAGCATTCATCAAGACTGGCTATCTCCCCATTCAACTACAGAACACCATCACTAAGACTCTCTCCGTTCAACTACAGAACACCATCACTAAGACTGGCTATCTCCCCATTCAACTACAGAACACCATCACTAAGACTCTCCCCATTCAACTACAGAACACCATCACTAAGACTGGCTATCTCCCCATTCAACTACAGAACACCATCACTAAGACTGGCTATCTCCCCATTCAACTACAGACACCATCACTAAGACTCTCTCCATTCAACTACAGAACACCATCACTAAGACTGGCTATCTCCCCATTCAACTACAGAACACCATCACTAAGACTGACTATCTCCCCGTTCAACTACAGAACACCATCACTAAGACTCTCCCCATTCAACTACAGAACACCATCACTAAGACTGGCTATCTCCCCATTCAACTACAGAACACCATCACTAAGACTCTCTCCATTCAACTACAGAACACCATCACTAAGACTCTCGCCATTCAACTACAGAACACCATCACTAAGACTGGCTATCTCCCCGTTCAACTACAGAACACCATCACTATGACTGGCTATCTCCCCGTTCAACTACAGAACACCATCACTAAGACTGGCTATCTCCCTGTTCAACTACAGACCACCATCACTAAGACTGGCTATCTCCCCGTTCAACTACAGAACACCATCACTAAGACTGGCTATCTCCCCGTTCAACTACAGAACACCATCACTAAGACTGGCTATCTCCCTGTTCAACTACAGAACACAATCACTAAGACTGGCTATCTCCCAGTTCAACTACAGAACACCATCACTAAGACTGGCTATCTCCCCGTTCAACTACAGAACACCATCACTAAGACTGGCTATCTCTCCGTTCAACTACAGAACACCATCACTAAGATTGGCAATCTCCCCGTTCAACTACAGAACACCATCACCATCCCCGTTCAACTACAGAACACCATCACTAAGACTCTCCCCGTTCAACTACAGAACACCATCACTATGACTGGCTATCTCCCCGTTCAACTACAGAACACCATCACTATGACTATCTCCCCGGACTCATCTCCCCGTTCAACTACAGAATCACCATCACTAAGACTGACTATCTCCCCGTTCAACTACAGACCACCATCACTAAGACTGGCTATCTCCCCGTTCAACTACAGAACACCATCACTAAGACTGGCTATCTCCCCGTTCAACTACAGAACACAATCACTAAGACTGGCTATCTCCCCGTTCAACTACAGAACACCATCACTAAGACTGGCTATCTCTCCGTTCAACTACAGAACACCATCACTAAGACTGGCTATCTCCCCGTTCAACTACAGAACACCATCACTAAGACTGGCTATCTCCCCGTTCAACTACAGAACACCATCACCATCCCCGTTCAACTACAGAACACCATCACTAAGACTCTCCCCGTTCAACTACAGAACACCATCACTATGACTGGCTATCTCCCCGTTCAACTACAGAACACCATCACTAAGACTGGCTATCTCCCCGTTCAACTACAGACCACCATCACTAAGACTGGCTATCTCCCCGTTCAACTACAGAACACCATCACTAAGACTGGCTATCTCTCCGAACACCATTCAACTACAGAACACCATCACTAAGACTGGCTATCTCCCCGTTCAACCATCACTAAGACTACAGAACACCATCACTAAGACTGGCTATCTCACTAAGACCTATTCAACTACAGAACACCATCACTAAGACTCTCCCTCCCCGTTCAACTACAGAACACCATCACTAAGTTCAACTACAGAACACCATCACTAAGACTGGCTATCTCCCCGTTCAACTACAGAACACCATCACTAAGACTGGCTATCTCCCCGAACACCATTCAACTACAGAACACCATCACTAAGACTGGCTATCTCCCCGTTCAACTACAGACCATCACTAAGACTCTCCCCGTTCAACTACAGACCACCATCTCTAAGACTGGCTATCTCCCCGTTCAACTACAGAACACCATCACTAAGACTCTCCCCGTTCAACTACAGAACACCATCACTAAGACTGGCTATCTCCCCATTCAACTACAGAACACCATCACTAAGACTCTCCCCGTTCAACTACAGAACACCATCACTAAGACTGGCTATCTCCCCGTTCAACTACAGAACACCATCACCATCCCTGTTCAACTACAGAACACCATCACTAAGACTCTCCCCGTTCAACTACAGAACACCATCACTATGACTGGCTATCTCCCCGTTCAACTACAGAACACCATCACTAAGACTGGCTATCTCCCCGTTCAACTACAGACCACCATCACTAAGACTGGCTATCTCCCCGTTCAACTACAGAACACCATCACTAAGACTGGCTATCTCTCCGTTCAACTACAGAACACAATCACTAAGACTGGCTATCTCCCCGTTCAACTACAGAACACCATCACTAAGACTGGCTATCTCCCCGTTCAACTACAGAACACTATCACTAAGACTGGCTATCTCCCCGTTCAACTACAGAACACCATCACTAAGACTGGCTATCTCTCCGTTCAACTACAGAACACCATCACTAAGACTGGCTATCTCCCCGTTCAACTACAGAACACCATCACCATCCCCGTTCAACTACAGAACACCATCACTAAGACTCTCCCCGTTCAACTACAGAACACCATCACTATGACTGGCTATCTCCCCGTTCAACTACAGAACACCATCACTAAGACTGGCTATCTCCCCATTCAACTACAGACCACCATCACTAAGACTGGCTATCTCCCCGTTCAACTACAGAACACCATCACTAAGACTGGCTATCTCTCCGTTCAACTACAGAACACCATCACTAAGACTGGCTATCTCCCCGTTCAACTACAGACCACCATCACTAAGACTGGCTATCTGCCCGTTCAACTACAGAACACCATCACTAAGACTCTCCCCGTTCAACTACAGAACACCATCACTAAGACTGGCTATCTCCCCATTCAACTGAAGAACACCATCACTAAGACTCTCCCCGTTCAACTACAGAACACCATCACTAAGACTGGCTATCTCCCCGTTCAACTACAGAACACCATCACTAAGACTCTCTCCATTCAACTACAGAACACCATCACTAAGACTGGCTATCTCTCCATTCAACTACAGAACACCATCACTAAGACTCTCTCCATTCAACTACAGAACACCATCACTATGACTTTCCCCGTTCAAATACAGATGTCATGCTCTCATATCTTTGTGGACGTAGCTAGCTAGCTATATGCTATATTATATATGCTATATGCTATATTCTATATGTTATATTCTACATGCTATATGCTACAGTGCCTTGCGAAAGTATTCGGCCCCCTTGAACTTTGCGACCTCTTGCCACATTTCAGGCTTCAAACATAAAGATATAAAACTGTATTTTTTTGTGAAGAATCAACAACAAGTAGGACACAATCATGAAGTGGAACGACATTTATTGGATATTTCAAACTTTTTTAACAAATCAAAAACTGAAAAATTGGGCGTGCAAAATTATTCAGCCCCTTAAGTTAATACTTTGTAGCGTCACCTTTTGCTGCGATTACAGCTGTAAGTCGCTTGGGGTATGTCTCTATCAGTTTTGCACATCGAGAGACTGAATTTTTTTCCCATTCCTCCTTGCAAAACAGCTCGAGCTCAGTGAGGTTGGATGGAGAGCATTTGTGAACAGCAGTTTTCAGTTCTTTCCACAGATTCTCGATTGGAGTCAGGTCTGGACTTTGACTTGGCCATTCTAACACCTGGATATGTTTATTTTTGAACCATTCCATTGTAGATTTTGCTTTATGTTTTGGATCATTGTCTTGTTGGAAGACAAATCTCCGTCCCAGTCTCAGGTCTTTTGCAGACTCCATCAGGTTTTCTTCCAGAATGGTCCTGTATTTGGCTCCATCCATCTTCCCATCAATTTTAACCATCTTCCCTGTCCCTGCTGAAGAAAAGCAGGCCCAAACCATGATGCTGCCACCACCATGTTTGACAGTGGGGATGGTGATGAGCTGTGTTGCTTTTACGCCAAACATAACGTTTTGCATTGTTGCCAAAAAGTTCAATTTTGGTTTCATCTGACCAGAGCACCTTCTTCCACATGTTTGGTGTGTCTCCCAGGTGGCTTGTGGCAAACTTTAAACAACACTTTTTATGGATATCTTTAAGAAATGGCTTTCTTCTTGCCACTCTTCCATAAAGGCCAGATTTGTGCAATATATGACTGATTGTTGTCCTATGGACAGAGTCTCCCACCTCAGCTGTAGATCTCTGCAGTTCATCCAGAGTGATCATGGGCCTCTTGGCTGCATCTCTGATCAGTCTTCTCCTTGTATGAGCTGAAAGTTTAGAGGGACGGCCAGGTCTTGGTAGATTTGCAGTGGTCTGATACTCCTTCCATTTCAATATTATCGCTTGCACAGTGCTCCTTGGGATGTTTAAAGCTTGGGAAATCTTTTTGTATCCAAATCCGGCTTTAAACTTCTTCACAACAGTATCTCGGACCTGCCTGGTGTGTTCCTTGTTCTTCATGATGCTCTCTGCGCTTTTAACTGACCTCTGAGACTATCACAGTGCAGGTGCATTTATACGGAGACTTGATTACACACAGGTGGATTGTATTTATCATCATTAGTCATTTAGGTCAACATTGGATCATTCAGAGATCCTCACTGAACTTCTGGAGAGAGTTTGCTGCACTGAAAGTAAAAGGGGCTGAATAATTTTGCACGCCCAATTTTTCAGTTTTTGATTTGTTAAAAAAGTTTGAAATATCCAATAAATGTCGTTCCACTTCATGATTGTGTCCCACATGTTGTTGATTCTTCACAAAAAAATACAGTTTTATATCTTTATGTTTGAAGCCTGAAATGTGGCAAAAGGTCGCAAAGTTCAAGGGGGCCGAATACTTTCGCAAGGCACTGTATATTCTATATGCTACATGCTATATTTTATATGCTATACTCTTTATGCTATATGCTATATGCTAATCCAGTAAGCTACTATGTATGGAAGGCTGGCGTTCTGCGAGAGCTTGCTCACGTCTCAGTAGTGTCAGGCTCATGGTTAGATGTTTCTAATGAGTGTGAAAATAAACAGAGCACAACTAGGCGCTCAGAGCTGAAGGCTTGCATCCCAAATTACACCCTGTTCCCTATGGGTCCTGGTCAAAAGTAGTGCACTATATAGTGTATAGTGTGCCATTTGTGACTCAGCCCTAGAGTACTGAGATCCTCTCTGTGTAATCTCCTTCTTCCTATGGGCATCCACGCCTAACCCTCCTCTACATCCACCGCAACCCTTTTCTACGTCCACCCTAACCCTCCTCTACATCCACCCCAACCCTCCTCTACATCCACCCCAACCATCTTCTACGTCCACCCCAACCCTCTTCTACGTCCACCCCAACCCTCCTCTTCATCCACCCCTAACCCTCTACACTAAACCTCCTCTTCGTCCACCCCTAACCCTCTACCCCAACCCTCCTCTTCGTCCACCCCTAACCCTCTACCCCAACCCTCCTCTTCGTCCACCCCTAACCCTCTACCCCAACCCTCCTCTACATCCACCCCAACCTTATACCCCAACCCTCCTCTACGTCCACCCCAACCTTATACCCCAACCCTCCTCTACGTCCACCCCAACCTTATACCCCAACCCTCCTAAACATCCACCCCAACCTTATACCCCAACCCTCCTCTACATCCACCCCAACCTTATACCCCAACCCTCCTCTACATCCACCCCTAACCCCTCAACCCTCCTCTACATCCACCCCTAACCCCCAACCCTCCTCTTCGTCCACCCCTAACCCCCAACCCTCCTCTTCGTCCACCCCTAACCCCCCAACCCTCCTCTACATCCACCCCTAACCCCCCAACCTTCCTCTACATCCACCCCCAACCCCCCAACCTTCCTCTACATCCACCCCCAACCCCCCAACCTTCCTCTACATCCAACCCCCCAACCCTCCTCTACGTCCACCCCTAACCCTCCAACACTCCTCTTCGTCCACCGCTAACCCTCCAACCCTCCTCTACATCCACCCCTAACCCTCCAACCATCCTCTTCATCCACCCCTAACCCACCAACCCTCCTCTACATCCACCCCTAACCCTCCAACCATCCTCTTTGTCCAACCCTAACCCCCCAACCCTCCTCTACGTCCACCCTAACCCTCCTCTTCATCCACCCCTAACCCCCTAACCCTCCTCTATATCCACCCCTAACCCTCTACCCCAACCCTCCTCTACGTCCACCCCTAACCCCCCAACCCTCCTCTTCGTCCACCCCAACCCTCTACCCCAACCATCCTTTTTGTCCAACCCAACCCTCTACCCCAACCCTCCTCTACGTCCATCCCTAACCCCCCAACCCTCCTCTATGTCCACCGTTAAACCTCCACCCCTCCTCTTCGTCCACAACTAACCCTCCGACCCTCCTCTACGTCTCACCCTAGCCTTCCCCCTCTAACACTCCACCTGTCCTCTACATCCACCCCTAAACCTCCCTACCTCCACCATCACCCCCTTCCCCCCTGCCCCATCAGAGAGTGGGGGCCTGAAGAAGAGGCGTAACTCCATAGCCCAGAGTGAGCCGGTGCCCATCTTCCTGCTGCAGGGTTCAGCTGTGCCCCCCATCTCAGCGCCGGCTGGCACCAGCCCCATAGACCAGTTCTCCCGCATCATGTTCCCCCTGGCCTTCGCACTCTTCAATCTCTTCTACTGGATCATATACCTGGGCAAGGACACCATGGAACAGGCCAGGTATGGGTTAATAAACTCTATTCTGTTCTATTAGGACACCATGGAACGGGCCAGGTATGGGTTAGTAAACTATTCTGTTCTATTAGGACACCATGGAATAGGGCAGGTATGAGTAAATAACCCACTACAGCACAGCAATCCAAGAGAATAGCTCTTGGTAATTGGAACCGGATCATAAGGATCATGAGCCACTCATCATTGGCCAGTAAATCTTTCTGGTCTCTGAAAATTCGCGCTCTCTGAATTTTTACATTCGCCAATATTCTTCCAACTGTGTCAAAGCAGCCATTGTGCGTCATTACGCATTGTAATTTCATGCCTTTCAATACCCACCCATTTGATCGTCAAAGCTACCCAATTGCGTAACACCTTCAGGTGTGGTAATTACCCCGATTATAACTGACAATGACAGAGGGACATTATCACGTTGACAGTTCTGCACAACGAACATGTGATAAAAAAAAGATATATAAAACTCTGCCTTCGTATCTGCCCGACTGAGGCGTCGAAAACGGCATCAGTTTAAACGTCATTTGTCCCACTGTTCACATTTTTCATTAGAATACATTTCATAATATGCAAGTATTGTTTAATAACTAGATCCAATTAAATATGATTCCCGATTAAACTGTACAACATATTTGAGAGGTTCTTTTGCAAAAACATATATCCGTTTGTATTTATTATCCTAAATCATGTTTTTTTGTGTGTACTCCAGGGAACTCTTTATATATAATATGTTAGTGGTAATATTTCGATGTATTTTACACAATGGTATCAGTTTCAAAGCGTTTCTCAAGTTTCAGCCATCAAGTTGCAGTTTCTAAATATTAGGTCTTAATATTAAACAATAACACTGGTGTCAAGGTCCTGATATTAAACAATAACACTTGTGAAAAGGTCCTGATATTAAACAATAACAATTGTGACAAGGCCTCCCGGGTGGCGCAGTGGTTAAGGAGTCCTGGGTTCGCGCCCAGGCTCTGTCGTAACCGGCCGCAACCGGGAGGTCCGTGGGGCGACGCACAATTGGCCTAGCGTCGCCCGGGTTAGGGAGGGCTTGGTCGGTAGGGGTGTCCTTGTCTCATCGCGCACCAGCGACTCCTGTGGCGGGCTGGGCGCAGTGTACGCTAGCCAGGTGGCCAGGTGCACGGTGTTTCCTCCGGCGCATTGGTGCGGCTGGCTTCCGGGTTGGATGTGCGCTGTGTTAAAGAAGCAGCGTCTTGGTTGGTTGTGTATCGGAGGACGCATGACTTTCAACCTTTGTCTCTCCCGAGCCCGTACGGGAGTTGTAGCGATGAGACAAGATAGTAGCTACTACAACAATTGGATACTACGAAATTGGGGAGAAAAAGGGGTAAAATTAAAAATAAAAAAAAAAATTAACAATTGTGACAAGGATCTCTAGGGCTGAGTCACTCTAGGGCTGAGTCACAAATGGCACACTATACACTATATAGTGCACTACTTTTGACCAGGGCCCATAGGGGGCCATTTTGAACACATAGTATCAGCTGTATATTTGACCATTCTAAATCTGTATCAACAACACAACACAGACCCACTGAATGTTACTGCTCTCAATTACTACCCACTCTTTTTGTCAGACTTTTATCCAGACTGTAAAGACATGAATAATGTCTGACGCTGGAACAGCCCCATGAGTTGTAGACACAAAAGGGGAAGGGGGTCGCTAGCTGGAGGATGTTAGATGGTTCTGCCGTCATCTAACACTAGAGACAGAGAGAGAGGGGGAGGGAGAGAGAGACGGAAAGGGGGGGAAGGAGGGGGAGAGAGACCGAGAGGGGGAAGGAGAGGGAGAGAGAGAGAGACAGAGAGAGATGGGGGAAGGAGGGAAGGAGGGAGAGACAGAGAGAGATGGGGGAAGGAGGGGGAGAGAGACAGAGAGGGAGAGGGGGAAGGAGAGGGAGAGAGATGGGGGAAGGAGGGAAGGAGGGAGAGACGGAGAGAGATGGGGGAAGGAGGGGGAGAGAGACAGAGAGGGAGAGGGGGAAGGAGAGGGAGAGAGAGGAGGGGAAGGAGGGGGAGAGAGATGGAGAGGGGGAAGAAGAGGGAGAGAGAGAGGAGGGGAAGGAGGGGGAGAGAGATGGAGAGGGGGAAGGAGAGGGAGAGAGATGGAGAGGGGGAAGGAGAGGGAGAGAGAGAGGAGGGGAAGGAGGGGGAGAGAGATGGAGAGGGGGAAGGAGAGGGAGAGAGAGAGGAGGGGAAGGAGGGGGAGAGAGATGGAGAGGGGGAAGGAGAGGGAGAGAGAGAGGAGGGGAAGGAGGGGGAGAGAGATGGAGAGGGGGAAGGAGAGGGAGAGAGATGGAGAGGGGGAAGGAGAGGGCGAGAGAGGAGGGGAAGGAGGGAGAGACAGAGAGGGAGAGGGGAATAGGAGAGGGAGAGAGACAGAGAGGGAGAGGGGGAATAGGAGAGGGAGAGAGAGAGACAGAGAGAGGGGGAAGGAGAGGGAGAGAAAGAGAGAGACAGAGAGAGGGGGAAGGAGGGAAGGAGGGAGAGATGGAGAGAGATGGGGGAAGGAGGGGGAGAGAGACAGAGAGGGAGAGGGGGAAGGAGAGGGAGAGAGAGAGGAGGGGAAGGAGGGGGAGAGAGATGGAGAGGGGGAAGGAGAGGGAGAGAGAGAGGAGGGGAAGGAGGGAGAGACAGAGAGGGAGAGGGGGAAGGAGAGGGAGAGACAGAGAGGGAGAGGGGGAAGGAGAGGGAGAGACAGAGAGGGATATGGGGGCTTTTCAGTTAGATTTATAGTAGAGTACAAGGCATAGAACATGAGCTCAATTAATTTGCAAAGAAATAATGTGCATCAAGGTTTACCTGGGCAAAACCCCAGTCAGTGTGTGTCTCAATGGCACACACACACATACATAGACACACACGTAGATTATACAGAGACAAGAGGGTGAAAGACTACAGAGAGAGAGAGAGAGAGTAGGAGGAGGGAGAGAGAGAGAGAGAGAGAGAGAGAGAGAGAGAGAGAGAGCTGATGAAGAGATGAGAGAGAGAGAGAGAGAGAGAGAGATGAAGAGACGAGAGACGAGAGAGAGAGAGAGAGAGAGCTGATGAAGAGACGAGAGAGAGAGAGAGAGAGAGAGAGAGAGAGAGAGCTGATAAAGAGACGAGAGAGAGAGAAAGAGAGAGAGAGCTGGAAGGGAGTAGGAGAAAGAGAGAGTGGAGAGAGAGAGAGAGAGAGAGAGAGCGAGAGAGAGAGAGAGAGAGAGAGGGAGAGAGAGAGAGGGAGCTGATGAAGAGACGTGAGAGAGAGAGAGAGAGAGAGAGAGAGAGAGAGAGAGAGAGAGCTGATGAAGAGACGAGAGAGAGAGAGAGAGAGAGAGAGATGATAAAGAGACGAGAGAGAGAGAGAGAGAGAGAGGGAGCTGATAAAGAGACGAGAGAGAGAGAGAGAGAGAGAGAGAGAGAGAGAGAGAGAGAGAGAGAGAGAGCTGATGAAGAGACGTGAGAGAGAGAGAGAGGTTGCCCTCTAGGTTACAGAGAGCTGGTAGTCCCATCCACCAAACTACCAGGTGTGAAACAGGGAAGGGACTCAGGGGGTATGCTAATTTGGTATAAAGCAGACCTAACTCACTCCATTAAATTAATCAAAACAGGAACATTTTACATTTGGCTAGAAATTCAAAAGGAAATGATCTTAACAGAGAAAAATGTCCTCCTGTGTGCTACCTATATCCTGCCACTAGAATCCCCACACTATAATGAAGACAGCTTCTCCATCCCGGAGGGGGAAATCAATCATTTCCAGGCCCAGGGACATGTACTAGTCTGTGGCGACCTAAATGCCAGAACCGGACAATAACCTGACACCCTCAGCACACAGGGGGACAAACATCTGCCTGCAGGTGACAGCATTCCCTCCCACATATGCCCACCTAGGCACAACTATGACAACAAGTCAAATGTCTACTGTTTGCTGATGATCTGGTGCTTCTGTCACCAACCAAGGAGGGCCTACAGCAGCACCTAGATCTTCTGCACAGATTCTGTCAGACCTGGGCCCTGACAGTAAATCTCAGTAAGACCAAAAGAATGGTGTTCCAAAAAAGGTCCAGTCACCAGGACCACAAATACAAATTCCATCTAGACACTGTTGCCTTAGAGCACACAAAAAACTATACATACTTTGGCCTAAACATCAGCGCCAAAGGTAACTTCCACAAAGCTGTGAACGATCTGAGAGACAAGGCAAGAAGGGCATTCTATGCCATCAAAAGGAACATAAAATTCAACATACCAATTAGGATCTGGCTAAAAATACTTGAATCAGTCATAGAGCCCATTGCCCTTTATGGTTGTGAGGTCTGGGGTCCGCTCACCAACCAAAATTTCACAAAATGGGACAAACACCAAATTGAGACTCTGCATGCAGAATTCTGCAAAAATATCCTCAGTGTACAACGTAGAACACAAAATAATGCACGCAGAGCAGAATTAGGCCGATACCCACTAATTATCAAAATCCAGAAAAGAGCCGTTAAATTCTACAACCCCCCCAAAAAAGGAAGCGATTCCCAAAGGAAGCGATTCCCAAACCTTCCATAACAAAGCCATCACCTACAGAGAGAAGA
>NC_092160.1:33589718-33682218 GCF_045791955.1 Oncorhynchus clarkii lewisi
ATTCCCTGTCCTTCCCAACTTGACAATATGAATTGTGTGACTCACTGACTGAATTCCTCTGTCTTTACATTCCCTGTCCTTCCCAACTTGACAATATGAATTGTGTGACTCACTGACTGAATTCCTCTGTCTTTACATTCCCTGTCCTTCCCAACTTGACAATATGTATTGTGTGACTCACTGACTGAATTCCTCTGTCTTTACATTCCCTGTCTTTCCCAGTCATGGCTCTAGTTCTGGTTGTATTAAAGTGGCAGTGATTTTCCTATTTGTTTTAATAATATTTCCACACTGATTGAAGTCGAAATAACACTCGGAAATGTAAGCCTGTTCGGGTATGATAGATGTGGTAAAGAGGTCAATCTAACTTGACCAAAACAGTGGAATCGTGGGGGAAAGATTCCGAATGTCCTCATTGTCAACCCAGAAAAATTAGTATAATGTTTCATATGTTTTTTGTCACACTATGTTGAGGTAAAAATCGGAGTGTAACGCTTGTATTGATGTCAAGACCAACACATGTTCATGTCATCATCACCAATCAACTGCATTACAGTTAAAAATGACTTTGCCTACCACCACAGATTTCTGTATGCTAGCTATGCTACCAGCTTATACAAACAGAAGTTAGCACTTAGCAATCACTTCTTCTAAACCTGAAAAGGGACTACTTTTAAATGTCATGCAGTGAAAACAGCCAAATGTATCCAAATCGGACCTTAGTAACTACATTGTGGGTCTATTACAATATATCAATCATGACAGATTTGACGAATATACACTTTGTTAGGTCAGATTTGTTGAATGTGCGGCAATGCGTTCCGTTGACTCCTTTACCACATCTACGGAATGTTTTATCCACAGCATGACATCACAATCTGATCGGATTATTCTGACCAATGACCAGTCATCTTTTATTTGCATATGCATCTTCCTACTTTGAAGGGGTAAGAGGGCTAGGCTCTCTCGAGTCTAGACAATCCTATCTGCCAATCAGGATTGTGTATGTAAATCCATGTAATTTTGTATCAACACGACCGCATGATCAGACTGAGCGTTTCAATAGAAAAAAGGAGGCTCAGCGAAATAAATGCTACAAAATATATGTGCAGTTTTTTTTCATGAAATAAATACACACAGTGATTTTACTAGACGTACAGTGGTGATTTTGAAAATCAAATGAAAAAGACTGCATGTGGGGCTTTAAAACACTGATGATTCATATTACATAGATAGGCCTATGAAAACACTGCATGTGGGGCTTTAAAACACTGATGATTCATATTACATAGATAGGCCTATGAAAACACTGCATGTGGGGCTTTAAAACACTGATGATTCATATTACATAGATAGGCCTATGAAAACACTGCATGTGGGGCTTTAAAACACTGATGATTCATATTACATAGATAGGCCTATGAAAACACTGCATGCGGGGCTTTAAAACACTGATGATTCATATGACATAGATAGGCCTATGAAAACACTGCATGTGGGGCTTTAAAACACTGATGATTCATATGACATAGATAGGCCTATGAAAACACTGCATGTGGGGCTTTAAAACACTGATGATTCATATTACATAGATAGGCCTATGAAAACACTGCATGTGGGGCTTTAAAACACTGATGATTCATATTACATAGATAGGCCTATGAAAACACTGCATGTGGGGCTTTAAAACACTGATGATTCATATTACATAGATAGGCCTATGAAAACACTGCATGTGGGGCTTTAAAACACTGATGATTCATATTACATAGATAGGCCTATGAAAACACTGCATGTGGGGCTTTAAAACACTGATGATTCATATTACATAGATAGGCCTATGAAAACACTGCATGTGGGGCTTTAAAACACTGATGATTCATATTACATAGATAGGCCTATGAAAACACTGCATGTGGGGCTTTAAAACACTGATGATTCATATTACATAGATAGGCCTATGAAAACACTGCATGTGGGGCTTTAAAACACTGATGATTCATATTACATAGATAGGCCTATGAAAACACTGCATGTGGGGCTTTAAAACACTGATGATTCATATTACATAGATAGGCCTATGAAAACACTGCATGTGGGGCTTTAAAACACTGATGATTCATATTACATAGATAGGCCTATGAAAACACTGCATGTGGGGCTTTAAAACACTGATGATTCATATTACATAGATAGGCCTATGAAAACACTGCATGTGGGGCTTTAAAACACTGATGATTCATATGACATAGATAGGCCTATGAAAACACTGCATGTGGGGCTTTAAAACACTGATGATTCATATGACATAGATAGGCCTATGAAAACACTGCATGTGGGGCTTTAAAACACTGATGATTCATATTACATAGATAGGCCTATGAAAACACTGCATGTGGGGCTTTAAAACACTGATGATTCATATTACATAGATAGGCCTATGAAAACACTGCATGTGGGGCTTTAAAACACTGATGATTCATATTACATAGATAGGCCTATGAAAACACTGCATGTGGGGCTTTAAAACACTGATGATTCATATTACATAGATAGGCCTATGAAAACACTGCATGTGGGGCTTTAAAACACTGATGATTCATATTACATAGATAGGCCTATGAAAACACTGCATGTGGGGCTTTAAAACACTGATGATTCATATTACATAGATAGGCCTATGAAAACACTGCATGTGGGGCTTTAAAACACTGATGATTCATATTACATAGATAGGCCTATGAAAACACTGCATGTGGGGCTTTAAAACACTGATGATTCATATTACATAGATAGGCCTATGAAAACACTGCATGTGGGGCTTTAAAACACTGATGATTCATATTACATAGATAGGCCTATGAAAACACTGCATGTGGGGCTTTAAAACACTGATGATTCATATTACATAGATAGGCCTATGAAAACACTGCATGTGGGGCTTTAAAACACTGATGATTCATATGACATAGATAGGCCTATGAAAACACTGCATGTGGGGCTTTAAAACACTGATGATTCATATTACATAGATAGGCCTATGAAAACACTGCATGTGGGGCTTTAAAACACTGATGATTCATATGACATAGATAGGCCTATGAAAACACTGCATGTGGGGCTTTAAAACACTGATGATTCATATTACATAGATAGGCCTATGAAAACACTGCATGTGGGGCTTTAAAACACTGATGATTCATATTACATAGATAGGCCTATGAAAACACTGCATGTGGGGCTTTAAAACACTGATGATTCATATGACATAGATAGGCCTATGAAAACACTGCATGTGGGGCTTTAAAACACTGATGATTCATATTACATAGATAGGCCTATGAAAACACTGCATGTGGGGCTTTAAAACACTGATGATTCATATTACATAGATAGGCCTATGAAAACACTGCATGTGGGGCTTTAAAACACTGATGATTCATATTACATAGATAGGCCTATGAAAACACTGCATGTGGGGCTTTAAAACACTGATGATTCATATTACATAGATAGGCCTATGAAAACACTGCATGTGGGGCTTTAAAACACTGATGATTCATATTACATAGATAGGCCTATGAAAACACTGCATGTGGGGCTTTAAAACACTGATGATTCATATGACATAGATAGGCCTATGAAAACACTGCATGTGGGGCTTTAAAACACTGATGATTCATATGACATAGATAGGCCTATGAAAACACTGCATGTGGGGCTTTAAAACACTGATGATTCATATGACATAGATAGGCCTATGAAAACACTGCATGTGGGGCTTTAAAACACTGATGATTCATATTACATAGATAGGCCTATGAAAACACTGCATGTGGGGCTTTAAAACACTGATGATTCATATTACATAGATAGGCCTATGAAAACACTGCATGTGGGGCTTTAAAACACTGATGATTCATATTACATAGATAGGCCTATGAAAACACTGCATGTGGGGCTTTAAAACACTGATGATTCATATGACATAGATAGGCCTATGAAAACACTGCATGTGGGGCTTTAAAACACTGATGATTCATATTACATAGATAGGCCTATGAAAACACTGCATGTGGGGCTTTAAAACACTGATGATTCATATGACATAGATAGGCCTATGAAAACACTGCATGTGGGGCTTTAAAACACTGATGATTCATATTACATAGATAGGCCTATGAAAACACTGCATGTGGGGCTTTAAAACACTGATGATTCATATTACATAGATAGGCCTATGAAAACACTGCATGTGGGGCTTTAAAACACTGATGATTCATATTACATGGATAGGCCTATGAAAACACTGCATGTGGGGCTTTAAAACACTGATGATTCATATGACATAGATAGGCCTATGAAAACACTGCATGTGGGGCTTTAAAACACTGATGATTCATATGACATAGATAGGCCTATGAAAACACTGCATGTGGGGCTTTAAAACACTGATGATTCATATTACATAGATAGGCCTATGAAAACACTGCATGTGGGGCTTTAAAACACTGATGATTCATATGACATGGATAGGCCTATGAAAACACTGCATGTGGGGCTTTAAAACACTGATGATTCATATTACATAGATAGGCCTATGAAAACACTGCATGTGGGGCTTTAAAACACTGATGATTCATATTACATAGATAGGCCTATGAAAACACTGCATGAGGGGCTTTAAAACACTGATGATTCATATTACATAGATAGGCCTATGAAAACACTGCATGTGGGGCTTTAAAACACTGATGATTCATATTACATAGATAGGCCTATGAAAACACTGCATGCACAGAACCTGGGGATTGCCTTGTTTTTTTATATTGTATTTATTTTTATTTTCTATTTGATGTGATATTTCAACGGCTGCTGTGTTTGTGTAGCCTCTTTAAAACACTCAGGGATCAGATTTAGAATTGGATGTAATAACTGGATGTTTTATTATATTTAGGACTACGAGGCCATTGGTCATAGCCAGCAGTGTTTGAATTGAGGGAATGAATTGAGCTGCTCTAAACTAGGGTTGGGGTTATATGTGAGCCGTTGTTATACAGTGGGGCAAAAAAAGTGTTTAGTCAGCCACCAATTGTGCAAGTTCTCCCACTTAAAAAGATGAGAGAGGCCTGTAATTTTCATCATACTTAAACACTTCAACCATGACAGACAAAATGAGAAGAAAAAAATCCAGAAAATCACATTGTAGGATTTTTAATTAATTAATTTGCAAATTATGGTGGAAAATAAGTATTTGGTCATCTACAAACAAGCAAGATTTCTGGCTCTCACAGACCTGTAACTTCTTCTTTAAGAGGCTCCTCTGTCCTCCACTCATTACCTGTATTAATGGCACGTGTTTGAACTTGTTATCAGCATAAAAGACACCTGTCCACAACCTCAAACAGTCACACTCCAAACTCCACTATGGCCAAGACCAAAAAGCTGTCAAAGGACACCAGAAACAAAATTATAGACCTGCACCAGGCTGGGAAGACTGAATCTGTGGGAGCAATTATTAGGAAATGGAAGACATACAAGACCACTGATAATCTCCCTCGATCTGGGGCTCCACGCAAGATCTCACCCCGTGGGGTCAAAATGATCACAAGAACGGTGAGCAAAAATCCCAGAACCACACGGGGGGACCTAGTGAATGACCTGCAGAGAGCTGGGACCAAAGTAACAAAGCCTACCATCAGTAACACACTACGCCGCCAGGGACTCAAATCCTGCAGTGCCAGACGTGTCCCCCTGCTTAAGCCAGTACATGTCCAGGCCCGTCTGAAGTTTGCTAGAGAGCATTTGGATGATCCAGAAGAAGATTGGGAGAATGTCATAAGGTCAGATGAAACCAAAATATAACTTTTTGGTAAAAACTCAACTCGTCGTGTTTGGAGGACAAATAATGCTGAGTTGCATCCAAAGAACACCATACCTACTGTGAAGCATGGGGGTGAAAACATCATGTTTGGGGCTGTTTTTCTGCAAAGGGACCAGGACGACTGATCCATGTAAAGGAAAGAATGAATGGGGCCATGTATCGTGAGATTTTGAGTGAAAACCTCTTTCCATCAGCAAGGGCATTGAAGATGAAACGTGGCTGGGTCATTCAGCATGACAACGATCCCAAACACACCGCCCGGGCAACGAAGGAGTGGCTTCGTAAGAAGCATTTCAAGGTCCTGGAGTGGCCTAGCCAGTCTCCAGATGTCAACCCCATAGAAAATCTTTGGAGGGAGTTGAAAGTCTGTGTTGCCCAGCAACAGCCCCAAAACATCACTGCTCTAGAGGAGATCTGCACGGAGGAATGGGCCAAAATACCAGCAACAGTGTGTGAAAACCTTGTGAAGACTTACAGAAAACGTTTGACCTCTGTCATTGCCAACAAAGGTTATATAACAAAGTATTGAGATAAACTTTTGTTATTGACCAAATACTTATTTTCCACCATCATTTGCAAATAAATTCATTAAAAATCCTACAATGTGATTTTCTGTATTTTTTTTTCTCATTTTGTCTGTCATAGTTGAAGTGTACCTATGATGAAATTTTACAGGCCTCTCTCATCTTTTTAAGTGGGAGAACTTGCACAATTGGTGGCTGACTAAATACTTTTTTGCCCCACTGTATGTACAAGGTAAACATTTTCAGACCCGTTTTAATTGGAAGGGGTTTCAATGGCGTTGTCCCCCTCCTTCATTCTAAACACATGATGTGCAAGACAAATGATGGCTATTGTTGTTATTATTGTAATGTTTTTATATAATTAATATCCGTTTTATTAATGTTATCCTCTAGTCTGACTTGATATGATGTGAGTCTGTCCATTTAATGATTTAATGTCTTGCTACCAACGTCTTATGAGAAGTTATAATGATTGTCACAACATTTGACACAATAAATTTTGTTGACTTTAAATTTGTGTGAGTCTGACAAATGTATAATACTGTATGTAATTCACTATATCCTATTGATTTTAATATAATATACTATGTCCTATTGATTTTAATATAATATACTATATCCTATTGATTTTAATATAATATACTATATCCTATTGATTTTAATATAATATACTATATCCTATTGATTTTAATATAATATACTATATCCTATTGATTTTAATATAATATACTATTTCCTATTGATTTTAATATAATATACTATATCCTATTGATTTTAATATAATATACTATATGCTATTGATTTTAATATATAATACACTATATCCTATTTATTTTAATATAATACACTATATCCTATTTATTTTAATATAATATACTATATGCTATTGATTGTATTAATTGGTTTGCACTGTTCATTGCAAAGTTCTCTAAACTATCAACATGAGCCAATATAAGGATAATGCTGGAATGATACTAATTGTACTTCGGCTGTTCTAGTGGTCGGTTCGGGAAGGCATAAGATGGTTTCTTCATTACGCTCATCCATCCACTTGTCCCTTTAATTTGTTTCTCAGCAATGGAAACGGCTCATCCACCATCATCACTAGCCAGTGTTTGATCTTCTGGTAGGATGTACGCATGCGCCCCTCATTGGGTTATCGGAGCTTTCTGGAGTAAGTTGAATGTGCGTTCTCCTCACTCGCATCAAAACTGTTACGATGGGGAAGCTCAGGAAAAACCACTTTGGAATTTTAACGTTTTCGTTCTTTTTTACTTTTATCTGCTGTGCGCAAAGGTAAATTAGAATTTGTGTTTTTACGCGCATTATTCAATTACATTGCATGGCATGTATCCTAGGCTATTTAACGCGCCTTCCCGCTGTATCTTGTCTTTAAGTAGGTGTTTGCGTTCCGACCACCTTCTGTTCTGTCTTTCCCCTCAGCGCCAAAGATCTGAGGGATCCCAGTAATATGCCGCTGGTTAAAGACACGGTCGACAGACTGATGAAAGGCTACGACATTCGGTTGAGGCCAGATTTTGGAGGTAGGAAGAAAGACAAAAGGAAAGCAAATCGAGATGATGAATGTCATGTTTGCTGCCATTTATGACGCGCAGTGCTATACATGTCTAATGAATTGCTGCAAAAAACCTCCGGTACAATCCCCCCCCCCCCCCCCATGATCAATCTTCCATCCATAGACTAGGCTACCTCTCCAATTACAGTGACATTACAGTGTAAAAGCCTACCATCCAAATAAAACAGTTTTTCCCCCCGTCACCAAAAACCCTTTCCAATGTACCACCTTCAAATGATGAAATAAGACATGCTAGACTATTCTGTGTGGAGAAGAAGGGTCTCTTAACTTGACGATCGATTCTATTCGCAGCTGGTAGCCTATTGAACTTCTGGTTGCCTACCATTCTGTCTGAAACGAAAATCATCAAGGGAGTTCCAAATGATGATGCTGATGATTATAGCCATTTTAATTGACGATGATAATCATTAAGACTTCATAAAACATTTATCATGTACATTGATGAGAGAACGTGGCGATCTGTCATTGACAGCAACCTACCTACTGGTAGAATAACGGTACCACATTCTAGAATAACGGTCACCAAATTCGTATTTCTAATAGGTAAAGAAATAATCCCCTTCTCCTTTTGTTAATAACCTGCTTTTCTTCGCTTCTCAGGTGCGCCGGTGGCCGTGGGGATGAATATAGACATAGCCAGCATAGACATGGTGTCTGAAGTCAATATGGTACGTGTATTAATATCATCCTCTTTATATGTTTCTCAGTATGCCTGGCTGAGTAGATTCGTATAGAGAAACCTATAACGTATTGTCATCCATGTTTGAAAAGGGCACTTAACGCATGTCACGTTCTGCATTGTGGTAAATGATGGTAAACGACGTGGCGGAGTCTAATGATAGTTTGATTCTATAATGGAATCGATTCTCGTGTTGAATAGTGTTCTATCGTTCAGTGGGCTCAAGCTCCGTCTCAGGCTCTGCATTTACCATTTTTCCGGCCATGGATGGTGGATGTGTGTTGGTTCCCATTTGAATTCAAAACACACGCTCACTGGCGCACTTGTACTGACATCCTTGCGCAGACGGACGGTCGAGGCTGTGGCGTCTTGTCTCTCAGTTACTGGACTGCTATCATTTTATTTGACATGCGGCGCGTTATAACGTCAAGTCAAGAAGACGAAGGGGCAAAATAGAGATATTTCCCAATTTCCCTTTTCTCTCCTAATACAAATTTATTTTCAACGTGATTGCGCCGCGCGCTCCTTTGGGAGAGTTATCTTGCTCGAGCCCCACTTCACTTTGAAGCGAGAGGGGGAGCGCATCATCAGCTACGTAAATTATCCACCCCCCCTTGTCAGATCATGAGTGATGACGTAGACATGTGGTTAATAATGTATGCCTGGACATAGGATGGTAATCACCTGGGTATTTAATCGAGCTCCACTACACAATGATAAGGTTGCGTCCCAAATGACACTCTTCTCCAAAATATAGTGCACTACTTTTTTTTATTCCATATACAGTGAACTACTATTGACCAGAGCCCTATGGTTCCCTGGTCAAAAGTAGTGTATTATATAGGGGTCCCAGTTGGGGGGGGGGGGGAACCGGGGGGGGGGCACACAGCCTCTGTCTCCGTGCTGGAGAAAACCACTAGGTGCACAGACATGGTATGAAGAGGATCTCTCTCTGTATGAGACAGGCATCTTATGTAACACTGTATCAATGGTTTGCTCTGGAGCAGGCTCAGAGGGGACACTTCTGTTCTCCTTATGCGATTGAATTCATATTTGATTCATTGTTGCATTTGACATGGTTTTTGCATTGGATTTTATTGCAAAGATTTCATTTATCTGAGTGTACATTTTTCCCTAAATAAGATTTGTGTGGTAAGACAGTGCGTTATGTTAGTTGGTTAGATGGCTTGGTTGGTTGGGGCTTGATTCTGGAAACTCAGTGAGTTGTGTGTTGTTGTGGGGTTTGATTCCTGTGTGGGCCATGTGTACTGAATCACTATAATCCTATTGGTCGGCCTGGATAGAAACATCATCAGCTGAATTACCATAGTACTTCCTGCGAGGAAGGGATGAGGAAGCTAGTTTTGGTTAAAGAGGATGCAGCTAGGATGAAAGGGCTGTGGGGGTCCTCTGGGATGTCAACCAGTATTCCCCTCCCTCCTCCCCTCTTCACCCCCATCTTAACCTCCCTCCCCCTGTATCCGACCTGGATTTCCATGCAAGCCACCTTTATCTCTCTAAAGGGTGATGTTACATCAAAACTCTGATTCCACATACACTTGCATTCATCCGTAAAAAACGAAAACAGAACAGAACAGAACAGTAAATTGAGAGAGAGATTGAGAGGGAGAGAGAGAAACAGAGAGAGAGAGAGAGAGAGAGAGAGACAGAGAGGGAGAGAAACAGAGAGAGAGAGAAACAGAGAGAGAGAGAGATTGAGAGAGAGACACACACAGAGACACAGAGAAACACACAGAGAGAGAGCCAGCCACTCAGTGTGTAACAAAACTGTGCACGACATAATGAACAGAACAGAACAGTGAACGGAGAGAGATAGAGAGAGAGAGACAGAAAGAGAGAGAGAGAGAGTGACAGGAGAGTGAGAGAGACAGAGAGACAGAAGAGAGAGATACAGACAAAGAGAGAGAGAGAGAGAGAGAGAGAGAGAGAGAGAGAGAGAGACAAGAGAGAGATAACAGACAGAGAGGGAGAGAGAGGGAGGACACATCCCACACATGGTATCCTTAATGAAATGATCAAATATACAGACAACAAATTCCAATTGGCTATACTAAAACTCTTTAACATCATCCTTAGCTCTGGCATCTTCCCCAATATTTGGAACCAAGGACTGATCACCCCAATCCACAAAAGTGGAGACAAATTTGACCCCAATAACTACCGTGGGATATCCGTCAACAGCAACCTTGGGAAAATCCTCTGCATTATCATTAACAGCAGACTCGTACATTTCCTCAATGAAAACAATGTACTGAGCAAATGTCAAATTGGCTTTTTACCAAATTACCATACAACAGACCATGTATTCACCCTGCACAACCTAATTGACAACCAAACAAACCAAAACAAAGGCAAAGTCTTCTCATGCTTTGTTGATTTCAATAAAGCCTTTGACTCAATTTGGAATGAGGGTCTGCTATACAAATGGATGGAAAGTGGTGTTGGGGGTAAAACATACGACATTATAAAATCCATGTACACAAACAACAAGTGTGCGGTTAAAATTGGCAAAAACCTGTGTGGGGCTGTGGGGTGAGACAGGGATGCGGCTTAAGCCCCACCCTCTTCAACATATATATCAAAGAATTGGCGCGGGCACTAGAAAAGTCTGCAGCACCCGGCCTCCCCCTGCTAGAATCCGAAGTCAAATGTCTGCTGTTTGCTGATGATCTGGTGCTTCTGTCACCAACCAAGGAGGGCCTACAGCAGCACCTAGATCTTCTGCACAGATTCTGTCAGACCTAGGCCCTGACAGTAAATCTCAGTAAGACCAAAATAATGGTGTTCCAAAAAAGGTCCAGTTGCCAGGACCACAAATACAAATTTCATCTAGACACTGTTGCCCTAGAGCACACAAACTATACATACCTCAGCCTAAACATCAGCGCCACAGGTAACTTCCACAAAGCTGTGAATGATCTGAGACACAAGGCAAGAAGGGCATTCTATGCCATCAAAAGGAACATAGAATTCAACATACCAATTAGGACCTGGCTAAAAATACTTGAATCAGTCATAGAGCCCATTGCCCTTTATGGTTGTGAGGTCTGGAGTCAGCTCACCAACCAAGAATTCACAAAATGGGACAAACACCAAATTGAGACTCTGCATGCAGAATTCTGCAAAAATATCCTCCGTGTACAACGTAGAACACCAAATAATGCATGCAGAGCAGAATTAGGCCGATACCCACTAATTATCAAAATCCAGAAAAGAGCCGTTAAATTCTACCACCACCTAAAGGGAAGCGATTCCCAAACCTTCCATAACTAGGCCATCACCTACAGAGAGATAAACCTGGAGAAGAGTCCCCTTAGCAAGCTGGTCCTGGGGCTCTGTTCACAAACACAAGCAGACCCCACAGAGTCCCAGGACAGCAACACAATTAGACCACACCAAATTATGAGAAAACAAAAAGATAATTACTTGACACATTGGGAAGAATTAACAAAAAAACAGAGCAAACTAGAATGCTATTTGGCCCTAAACAGAGAGTACACCGTGGCAGAATACCTGTCCACTGTGACTGGTCCAAACTTAAGGAAAGCTTTGTCTATGTACAGATTTAGTGAGCATAGCCTTGCTATTGAGAAAGGCCGCCGTAGACAGACCTGGCTCTCAAGAGAAGACAGGCTATGTGCTCACTGCCCACAAAATGAGGTGGAAACTGAGCTGCTCTTCCAATGTACAGTGGGGAGAACAAGTATTTGATACACTGCCGATTAAAATGCTAATTCATTACTTAAAAATCATACAATGTGATTTTCTGGATTTTTGTTTTAGATTCCGTCTCTCACAGTTGAAGTGTACCTATGATAAAAATTACAGACCTCTACATGCTTTGTAAGTAGGAAAACCTGCAAAATCGGCAGTGTATCAAATACTTGTTCTCCATACTGTATGACTATATTAGAGACACATATTTCCCTCAGATTACACAGATCCACAAAGAATTCGAAAACAAATGCAATTTTGATAAACTCCCATATCTATTGGGTGAAATTCCACAGTGTGCCATCACAGCAGAAAGATTTGTGACCTGTTGCCACGAGAAAAAGGCAACCAATGAAGAACAAACACCATTGTAAATACAACCCATATTTATGCTGATTTATTTTCCCTTGTGTCCTTTAACCATTTGTACATCGTTACAACACTGTATATACACATAATATGATGTTTGTAATGTCTTTATTGTTTTGAAACTTCTGTTTGTGTAATGTTTACTGTTAATTTTTATTGTTTATTTCACTTTTGTATATTATCTACATCACTTGCTTTGGCAATGTTAACACATGTTTCCCATGCCAATAAAGCCCCTTGAATTGAATTGAATTGAGAGAGAGAGAGAGAGAGAGACAGAGAGAGACAGACACAGGAGAGAGGGAGACAGACACGGGAGAGAGGAAGACAGAAGAGCGAGACAGAGAGAGAGCGAGAGAGGGCGAGGACTGACGTCATGCCAACTCCCTGTAGCTATGAGAACATTCATCTCATTTCCTTTCACGGAGGAGAGAGAATTGGCTTGCAGGGCAGGAGCATGCATCTCCTCTCTTCCGCTCATCCTCTCTTCCAAAACGGCTGCCGACACATTTAGATGAAATGAAAACTGCAAAAAATAATCTCCCTCCCTCCCGCCCTCTGTCTCTCTCTGTCTCTGTCTCTCTATCCTTCCCTCTCCCTCATTCTCCCCTCTCTCTCTCCCTCTCACTTGCCATCGGCCCACACATAGTCATTATTACCTTTTGAATGTGAATCCTCCTCTCATGGTTATGTAACAACCTTCTAACAACAGACAGGGTGGTGGTGATACTGGAGTTCCTCTCTGTCTCCTCTAACAACAGACAGGTTGGTGATACTGGAGTTCCTCTCTGTCTCCTCTAACAACAGACAGGTTGGTGATACTGTAGTTCCTCTCTGGCTCCTCTAACAACAGACAGGTTGGTGATACTGTAGTTCCTCTCTGTCTCCTCTAACAACAGACAGGTTGGTGATACTGGAGTTCCTCTCTGGCTCCTCTAACAACAGACAGGTTGGTGATACTGTAGTTCCTCTCTGTCTCCTCTAACAACAGACAGGTTGGTGATACTGTAGTTCCTCTCTGTCTCCTCTAACAACAGACAGGTTGGTGATACTGGAGTTCCTCTCTGGCTCCTCTAACAACAGACAGGTTGGTGATACTGTAGTTCCTCTCTGTCTCCTCTAACAACAGACAGGTTGGTGGTGATACTGTAGTTCCTCTCTGTCTCCTCTAACAACAGACAGGTTGGTGATACTGGAGTTCCTCTCTGTCTCCTCTAACAACAGACAGGTTGGTGATACTGTAGTTCCTCTCTGTCTCCTCTAACAACAGACAGGTTGGTGGTGATACTGTAGTTCCTCTCTGGCTCCTCTAACAACAGACAGGTTGGTGATACTGTAGTTCCTCTCTGGCTCCTCTAACAACAGACAGGTTGGTGATACTGGAGTTCCTTTCTGTCTCCTCTAACAACAGACAGGTTGGTGATACTGGAGTTCCTCTCTGGCTCCTCTAACAACAGACAGGTTGGTGATACTGGAGTTCCTCTCTGTCTCCTCTAACAACAGACAGGTTGGTGATACTGTAGTTCCTCTCTGGCTCCTCTAACAACAGACAGGTTGGTGATACTGGAGTTCCTTTCTGGCTCCTCTAACAACAGACAGGTTGGTGATACTGGAGTTCCTCTCTGTCTCCTCTAACAACAGACAGGTTGGTGATACTGTAGTTCCTCTCTGCCTCCTCTAACAACAGACAGGTTGGTGATACTGGAGTTACTTTCTGGCTCCTCTAACAACAGACAGGTTGGTGATACTGGAGTTCCTCTCTGTCTCCTCTAACAACAGACAGGTTGGTGATACTGTAGTTCCTCTCTGCCTCCTCTAACAACAGACAGGTTGGTGATACTGGAGTTCCTCTCTGTCTCCTCTAACAACAGACAGGTTGTTGGTGGTACAGGAGTTTCAGAGCCAGCTTCAAACAGACAGGTTGTTGGTGGTACTGGGTTTCAGAGCCAGCTTCAAACAGACAGGTTGTTGGTGGTACTGGGTTTCCGAGCCAGCTTCAAACAGACAGGTTGTTGGTGGTACTGGGTTTCCGAGCCAGCTTCAAACAGACAGGTTGTTGGTGGTACTGGGTTTCCGAGCCAGCTTCAAACAGACAGGTTGTTGGTGGTACCGGGTTTCCGAGCCAGCTTCAAACAGACAGGTTGTTGGTGGTACTGGGTTTCAGAGCCAGCTTCAAACAGACAGGTTGTTGGTGGTACTGGGTTTCAGAGCCAGCTTCAAACAGATGTCATGTCCATCTTAATGACATAAAGCAAAACAAATTCCAATTCTACATTTTCCATATTTGAAAGGATTATCCAGCCTAAAAGAAATCAATGGGGCAAGAGTCTGATTAAACATAAGAAACCATATAATCTCTATTGCAACCCCCCTGCCCCAACACATCCCTGGGGCAGCAGGGTAGCCTAGTGGTCACTATAATACCCCCCCGCCCCAACACATCCCTGGGGTGGCAGGGTAGCCTAGTGGTTAGAGCGTTGGACTAGTAACCGGAAGGTTGCAAGTTCAGATCCCCGAGCTGACGAGGTACAAATTTGTTGTTCTGCCTCTGACACAGACACATCATTATAATACCCCCCACCACACAGACACATCACTCTAATACCCCCCTGGTGAGAGGAGAAGGTGGGGCTCCAGCTGTATGCATGTCCCCTAATTAGAACAGGAACAAACTACAATGAAACAACTCTCTTTTGTCAGGGCTTTTTATTCAGCTGCGTGTGTGTGTTTCTCTTTGTTTGTGTGTGTGTTTGTATTAGTGTGTGGGGTGGGTTGGATGTTTGTGTGTGTGTTTGAACATGTTCACACACACACTGTCAGATCCTGTCTCTCTCTCTCTCTCTCTCTCTCACACACACACACACACACACACACACACACACACACACACACACACACACACACACACACACACACACACACACACACACACACACACACACACACACACACACACACACACTCTCTCACTCACTCACTCACTCACTCACTCACTCACTCACTCACTCACTCAGGTTCAAGAAGCATGAAAGGTCAGCTTTGTTGTGGGGCGATGCAGGCCTGTACGTCGGCCAGCCCTGCCAGCCGGGTCGCACCACGCACGTGTAACACATGGTGAAGTACACAGGGATGTGTGGAGCTCACTCTTTAGCCTGAAGTGTCCCCACTTGCACTGCTGAATAGCCAGCTGGTGAGACCACTTGCACTGCTGAATAGCCAGCTGGTGAGAACACTTGCACTGCTGAATAGCCAGCTGGTGAGACCACTTGCACTGCTGAATAGCCAGCTGGTGAGACCACTTGCACTGCTGAATAGCCAGCTGGTGAGACCACTTGCACTGCTGAATAGCCAGCTGGTGAGACCACTTGCACTGCTGAATAGCCAGCTGGTGAGACCACTTGCACTGCTGAATAGCCAGCTGGTGAGACGCTTCAGGAGGGTGGTCACATGTGGGAGGTCCTGGGTTCGAGCCTCACTGTGAGACGATTTAGGAGGAAGCTGTACTCATGACATTAGAATATGGAGCTAAAGGCCCAGGAGGAGTCAGAGGAGAGACCATGCTTTGTGCACTGTGTGTGTATGTTTGTGTGTGTCATTGTGTGTGTGTGTGCGTGTGGCACTGTGTGTGTGTGTCACTGTGTGTGTGTCACTGTGTATATGTGTCACTGTGTGTGTGTGTGTCACTGTGTGTGTCACTGTATGTGTGTGTGTTACTGTGTGTCACTGTGTGTGTGTGTGTGTCACTGTGTGTGTGTCACTGTGTGTGTGTGTGTGCTCCCTCTCTGGCCACGTCCTCCCTTGTCTCTGTCCTCCCTCCTGACTCACTGGGCTCAGTGGAAATGGAAATGTGGCCCAAATGTGATATTATGAGGACCAATTTCTGGTACTTCTCCTCCCTCCTTTCCTCTCATCTTCTCCCTCCTTTCCTCTCCTCCTTATTCCCCTCTTTTCATCTCCTCTCCCCTCCTCCTCCTCCTCCCCCCACCTCTGTCATCTTATTGCTCTGTTGGAATCTGGCCCTTTAGGATTGTAATCTTGTTTTCACAAATATACACTGTTGAGGTTATGTGGTTGAACGGTTGTTGGGTTGTGAGGTTATGTGGTTGAACGGTTGTTGGGTTGTGAGGTTATGTGGTTGAACGGTTGTTGGGTTGTTGAGGTTATGTGGTTGAACCGTTGTAGGATTGTGAGGTTATGTAGTTGAACGGTTGTTGGGTTGTTGAGGTTATGTGGTTGAACGGTTGTGAGGTTATGTGGTTGAATGGTTGTAGGGTTGTGAGGTTATGTAGTTGAACCGTTGTAGGATTGTGAGGTTATGTAGTTGAACGGTTGTAGGGTTGTATGGTTGTGAGGTTGAACGGTTGTGGGGTTATGTAGTTGAATGGTTGTAGGGTTGTGAGGTTATGTAGTTGAACCGTTGTAGGATTGTGAGGTTATGTAGTTGAACGGTTGTAGGGTTGTATGGTTATGAGGTTATGAAGTTGAATTGTTGTAGGGTTGTATGGTTTTGAGGTTATGTGGTTGAACGGTTGTAGGGTTGTGAGATTATGTAGTTGAACGGTTGTAGGGTTGTATGGTTGTGAGGTTATGTGGTTGAACGGTTGTAGGGTTGTGAGGTTATGTAGTTGAACGGTTGTAGGGTTGTGAGGATGTGGTTGAACGGTTGTAGGGTTGTGAGGTTGAATGGTTGTAGGGTTGTGAGGTGGAACGGTTGTAGGGTTGTGAGGTTGAATGGTTGTAGGGTTGTGAGGTTGAATGGTTGTAGGGTTGTAGGGTTGTGAGGTGGAACGGTTGTAGGGTTGTGATGTGGAACGGTTGTAGGGTTGTGAGGTGGAAGGATTGTAGGGTTGTGAGGTGGAACGTTTGTAGGGTTGTAAGGTTGAACGGTTGTAGGGTTGTGAGGTTGTGAGGTTGAACGGTTGTAGGGTTGTAGGGTTGTGAGGTGGAACGGTTGTGAGGTGGAACGTTTGTAGGGTTGTGAGGTTGTACGGTAGTAGGGTTGTAGGGTTGTGAGGTTGTACGGTTGTTGGGTTGTAGGGTTGTGAGGTTGTGCGGTTGTGAGGTTGAACGGTTGTGAGGTGGAACGGTTGTAGGGTTGAATGGTTGTAGGGTTGTGAGGTTGTGAGGTTGAACGGTTGTAGGGTTGTAGGGTTGTGAGGTGGAACGGTTGTGAGGTGGAACGTTTGTAGGGTTGTAAGGTTGAACGGTTGTAGGGTTGTGAGGTTGTGAGGTTGAACGGTTGTAGGGTTGTAGGGTTGTGAGGTGGAACGGTTGTGAGGTGGAACGTTTGTAGGGTTGTGAGGTTGTACGGTAGTAGGGTTGTGAGGTGGAACGGTTGTAGGGTTGTGAGGTGGAATGGTTGTAGGGTTGCAGGGTTGTGAGGTGGAAAAGTTGTATGGTTGTGAGGTAGAACGGAAAAGTGGGTTGTGAGGTGGAACGGTTGTATGGTTGTGAGGTTGAACGGTTGTAGGGTTGTGAGGTGGAAGGGTTGTAGGGTTGTAGGATTGTGATTTAGAACGGTTGTAGGTTTGTGAGGTTGTGAGGTTGAACGGTTGTAGGGTTGTGAGGTGGAACGGTTGTAGGGTTGTAGGGTTGTGAGGTGGAACAGTTGTAGGGTTGTGATGTAGAACAGTTGTAGGATTGTAGGGCTGTGAGGTTGAACTGTTGTGAGGTAGAATGGTTGTAGGGTTGTGAGGTGGTAGAGTTGTAGTGTTGTGAGGTTGAATGGTTGTGAGGTTGAACAGTTGTAGGGGTGTGAGGTGGAACGGTTGTAGGGTTGTGAGGTTGAACGGTTGTAGGGTTGTGAGGTGGAACGGTTGTAGGGTTGTGAGGTGAAACAGTTGTAGTGTTGTGAGTTGGAACGTTTGTAGGGTTGAAGTGTTGTGAGGTTGTACGGTTGTAGGGTTGTGAGGTGGAACGGTTGTGGGGTTGTAGGGTTGTGAGGTTGTACGGTTGTTGGGTTGTAGGGTTGTGAGGTTGTGCGGTTGTGAGGTTGAACGGTTGTGAGGTGGAACGGTTGTAGGGTTGAACGGTTGTGAGGTTGTATGGTTGTGAGGTTGAACGGTTGTGAGATGGAACAGTTGTGGGGTTGTAGGCTGGAACGATTGTAGTGTTGTAGGGTTGTGAGGTTGTACGGTTGTATGGTTGTGAGGTTGAACGGTTGTGAGATGGAACAGTTGTGGGGTTGTAGGCTGGAACGGTTGTAGTGTTGTAGGGTTGTGAGGTTGAACAGTTGTAGGGTTTTAGGGTTTTAAGGTTTAACAGTTGTAGGGTTGTGAGGTTGTGAGGTGGAACGGTTGTAGGTTTGTGAGGTGAAACAGTTGTGGGGTTGTAGGGTTGTACGTAGAATGGTTGTAGGGTTGTGAGGTGGAATGGATGTAGGGTTGCGAGGTTGTGAGGTGGAATGGTTGTAGGGTTGTGAGGTTGTACTGTTGTAGGGTTGTAGGGTTGTGAGGTGGAACAGTTGTAGGGTTGTGATGTAGAACAGTTGTAGGATTGTAGGGCTGTGAGGTTGAACTGTTGTGAGGTAGAATGGTTGTAGGGTTGTGAGGTGGTAGAGTTGTAGTGTTGTGAGGTTGAATGGTTGTGAGGTTGAACAGTTGTAGGGGTGTGAGGTGGAACGGTTGTAGGGTTGTGAGGTTGAACGGTTGTAGGGTTGTGAGGTGGAACGGTTGTAGGGTTGTGAGGTGGAACAGTTGTAGTGTTGTGAGTTGGAACGTTTGTAGGGTTGAAGTGTTGTGAGGTTGTACGGTTGTAGGGTTGTGAGGTGGAACGGTTGTGGGGTTGTAGGGTTGTGAGGTTGTACGGTTGTTGGGTTGTAGGGTTGTGAGGTTGTGCGGTTGTGAGGTTGAACGGTTGTGAGGTGGAACGGTTGTAGGGTTGAACGATTGTGAGGTTGTACGGTTGTATGGTTGTGAGGTTGAACGGTTGTGAGATGGAACAGTTGTGGGGTTGTAGGCTGGAACGATTGTAGTGTTGTAGGGTTGTGAGGTTGTACGGTTGTATGGTTGTGAGGTTGAACGGTTGTGAGATGGAACAGTTGTGGGGTTGTAGGCTGGAACGGTTGTAGTGTTGTAGGGTTGTGAGGTTGAACAGTTGTAGGGTTTTAGGGTTTTAAGGTTTAACAGTTGTAGGGTTGTGAGGTTGTGAGGTGGAACGGTTGTAGGTTTGTGAGGTGGAACGGTTGTAGGGTTGTAGGGTTGTGAGGTTGTACAGTTGTAGGGTTGTGAGGTTGAACGGTTGTGAGGTGGAATGGTTGAAGGGTTGTGAGGCTGTACGGTTGTATGGTTGTGAGGTTGAACAGTTGTGGGGTTGTAGGCTGGAACGGTTGTAGTGTTGTAGGGTTGTGAGGTTGTGAGGTTGAACAGTTGTAGGGTTTTAGGGTTTTAAGGTTTAACAGTTGTAGGGTTGTGAGGTTGTGAGGTGGAACGGTTGTAGGTTTGTGAGGTGAAACAGTTGTGGGGTTGTAGGGTTGTACGTAGAATGGTTGTAGGGTTGTGAGGTGGAATGGATGTAGGGTTGCGAGGTTGTGAGGTGGAATGGTTGTAGGGTTGTGAGGTTGTACTGTTGTAGGGTTGTGAGGTCGTGAGGTTGAACGGTTGTGAGGTGGAATAGTTGTAGGGTTGTAGGGTGGAACGGTTGCTGTGTTGTAGGGTTGTGAGGTTGAACGGTTGTAGGGTTGTGAGGTTGTAGGGTTGGGATGTGGAACGGTTGTAGGGTTGTGATGTGGAGCGGTTGTAGTGTTGTAGGGTTGTGAGGTGGAACGGTTGTAGTGTTGTGAGGTTGAATGGTTGTAGGGTTGTGAGGTTGAACAGTTGTAGGGTTGTAGGGTTGTAAGGTTGAACAGTTGTAGGGTTGTGCTTAGAATGGTTGTTGGGTTGTGAGGTGGAACGGATGTAGGGTTGTGAGGTTGAACAGTTGTAGGGTTGTGTGGTGGAACGGTTGTAGGGTTGTGAGGTTGAATGGTTGTGAGGTTGAACAGTTGTAGGATTGTAAGGTGGAACATTTGTAGGGTTGTAGGGTTGTGAGGTGGAACGGTTGTAGGGTTGTGAGGTTGAACTGTTGTAGGGTTGTGAGGTTGAATAGTTGTGAGGTTGAACAGTTGTAGGATTGTAAGGTGGAACATTTGTAGGGTTGTAGGGTTGTGAGGTGGAACGGTTGTAGGGTTGTTTGGTTGAACGGTTGTAGGGTTGTGAGGTGGAACGTTGTAGGTTTGTAGGTTTGTGGGGTGGAACGGTTGTACTGTTGTAGGGTTGTGTGCAGTTAATTTGCAAAGTTGATATCAAGGAGGTGTAGAATTCGTTTTTTTTCAGTCTGCCCTCCCCATTGCTCCTAGCTTGCTTTTTGTGCTGGGTGTATTCGATGAACAGTTTGTGTGTAAGGGTTATTCCTCTGTCTCTATACTTTCTGTTTAGTTCATTAATTAGGCCTACATGTGGGCTGTCAACTCCTACGGTTGTTGGTTTAGTTGCTGTTAAAATGGACTGCCAGACTGCCTGCACTAAAATACTGTTAATTAGTGTTCTGTGAATTAACAGATTTAAAGCAAGCAGCGGTGGTTGAGATGAATTAGTGGGGTGTGAATGTTGTGTTCATTACCATCATTACCCTGACAAGCATTATCTCTTTACATCACTTAGTTAGTTAGGAGGGAGGGAGGGCTGGGATCTGGCTATGAAGGGCAGACAGATAGTTTGTTTGTTAGTTAGTTAGTTAGTTAGGAGGGAGGGAGGGAGGGCTGGGAGGGCTGGGATCTGGCTATGAAGGTCAGACAGATAGTTTGTTAGTTAGTTAGTTAGTTAGTTAGTTAGTTAGTTAGTTAGTTAGTTAGTTAGTTAGTTAGTTAGTTAGGGGGGAGGGAGGGAGGGAGGGAGGGCTGGGATCTGGCTATGAAGGTCAGACAGATAGTTTGTTTGTTAGTTAGTTAGTTAGGAGGGAGGGAGGGAGGGCTGGGAGGGCTGGGATCTGGCTATGAAGGTCAGACAGATAGTTTGTTAGTTAGTTAGTTAGTTAGGAGGGAGGGAGGGAGGGCGGGCTGGGATCTGGCTATGAAGGTCAGACAGATAGTTTGTTTGTTAGTTAGTTAGTTAGGAGGGAGGGAGGGCTGGGATCTGGCTATGAAGGTCAGACAGATAGTTAGTTAGTTAGTTAGTTAGTTAGTTAGTTAGCTAGTTAGTTAGTTAGTTAGTTAGGGGGGAGGGAGGGCTGGGAGGGCTGGGATCTGGCTATGAAGGTCAGACAGATAGTTTGTTTGTTAGTTAGATAGGTAGTAGTTAGTTACTTAGTTAGTTAATTAGTTAGTTAGGAGGGAGTGCTGGGATCTGGCTATGAAGGGCAGACAGATAGTTAGTTAGGAGGGAGGGAGGGAGGGAGGGAGGGAGGGAGGGAGGGAGGGAGGGAGGGAGGGAGGGAGGGAGGGAGGGAGGGAGGGAGGGAGGGAGGGAGGGAGGGAGCGAGGGCTGGGATCTGGCTATGAAGGTCAGACAGATATTTAGTTAGTTAGTTAGTTAGTTAGGAGGGAGGGAGGGAGGGCTGGGATCTGGCTATGAAGGTCATGCAGAGAGTTAGTTAGTTAGTTAGTTAGTTAGTTAGTTAGTTAGTTAGTTAGGAGGGAGGGAGGGAGGGAGGGAGGGAGGGAGGGAGGGAGGGAGGGAGGGAGGGGAGGGAGGGAGGGAGGGAGGGAGGGAGGGAGGGAGGGAGGGAGGGAGGGAGGGCTGGGATCTGGCTATGAAGGTCAGACAGATATTTAGTTAGTTATTTAGTTAGTTAGTTAGTTAGTTAGGAGGGAGGGAGGGCTGGGATCTGGCTATGAAAGTCAGACAGATAGTTACATAGTTACATATTTTGTTACATAATTAATTACATAGTTAGTTACATAATTTGTTACATAGTTAGTTACATACTTAATTACATAGTTACATAATTAATTACATAGTTAGTTACATAATTTGCTACATAGTTAGTTACATAGTTAATTACATAGTTACATAATTAATTACATAGTTAGTTACATAATTTGTTACATAGTTAATTACATAGTTACATAATTAATTACATAGTTAGTTACATAATTTGTTACATAGTTAGTTACATAGTTAATTACATAGTTACATAATTAATTACATAGTTAGTTACATAATTTGTTACATAGTTAATTACATTTTTACTAAATCATATTACTCCTGTGTGAAATAGAATCAGGTTGGTTCCCCATATTCATGTTAAAGATTCAATACGGATCCTAAATCAGCACTCTACTCAGTTACATACAGCTTCTACCCTGGTCAAAAGCAGTGTACTATATAGGGCATAGGGTGTCATTTGGTACGCAAACCTTAAGTCTAGTGTGTGAATTAGCATCCATTTTGATCATCTTGTTTTGTTCTAACAACCGATTTCTGTTCCATTTTATTTTCAGCTTCTGGTGGGAAAAGTGATCTTGTGATATTTTTACTCATTGTTGCTATGACAACGCTGCACTATGTTTTTCTGGGGGTTTGGTGAATCAAGAAGGGAAGGAGAGCCGAGGAAAAGGAAAGAAGATAAGGTTTTTTCCCCCCCAGAATACGAATGGGTCTTTTTTTTAATTTTTAAGGGTTTTGACCATGCAGGTTAATTAGGTAATTATTTTAAGGTTTACAAAATGAGGAATCTTAAAATATATATTTTTGTGTTTTGCCTTCCTTCATAATTTAACGTCATTCATGCCTATCAGGAATAGTTATGCTTGTGTTTTATATTTACAAATAAGAATAGTTATCTGAAATAATAATTTCTAATTTAACTGACTTTAATTGCTTACTTAATCAAGTGTGTTGATGGTGGAAATAGACTCGATGTCCGAGTTGTAGCTTTACAATAACCTGGCCCTAATTCATTTATCAGTGGATTGATTAAGTTAAGCAACTGAAAATTAGTATGTCTTTAGAACAAGCTACACGATCACGTCATTAGAAGCCCTCACCGGAATGTTCTGGATGACTTGTCTAATGGATCTGTCAGGCGTTTGTTTGTCCAGCCAAGTTAAGTATCCAGTCCTACTAACAGTGGCTAGTGTTGTGTTGTGGAAGGCCCCAAGGGTATAGATGACAAGATAACAGTTAGTGGCTAGTGTTGTGTTGTGGAAGGCCCCAAGGGTATAGATGACAAGATAACAGTGAGTGGCTAGTGTTGTGTTGTGGAAGGCCCCAGGTCTATAGATGGCTAGATAACAGTGAGTGGCTAGTGTTGTGTTGTGCAAGGCCCCAGGTGTATAGATGGCTAGATAACAGTGAGTGGCTAGTGTTGTGTTGTGGAAGGCCCCAGGTCTATAGATGGCTAGATAACAGTGAGTGGCTAGTGTTGTGTTGTGGAAGGCCCCAAGGGTATAGATGACAAGATAACAGTGAGTGGCTAGTGTTGTGTTGTGGAAGGCCCCAAGGGTATAGATGACAAGATAACAGTGGCTAGTGTTGTGTTGTGGAAGGCCCCAGGTCTATAGATGGCTAGATAACAGTGAGTGGCTAGTGTTGTGTTGTGGAAGGCCCCAGGTCTATAGATGGCTAGATAACAGTGAGTGGCTAGTGTTGTGTTGTGGAAGGCCCCAGGTCTATAGATGGCTAGATAACAGTGAGTGGCTAGTGTTGTGTTGTGGAAGGCCCCAGGTGTATAGATGGCTAGCAGGCAGGCTAGCCTGACTGTTTCATTTGAGACGTATACTTCACCAGCCACCGCGGGCATTCCCTTAGCTCACCAACACAAGGAAACGTGTAACCGCAGCGCATTTAGCTAACCCAGCCCCCCCACCACACCCTCTCTCTCTCGTCTGAGGGGCAGAGAGGAGGTGAGGAGAAGGACAGGACAGCAAAGGGACAAGTGACAGGGCTCTGTGTGCAGTACCAAGGGGAAACCAGTCACCGAGTCCCACCTTCTTCATGAAACCCATGGGTCACGAACGGTCATGTCCCAATAGGCTAACAGTACATCAATGGGTTGTTGTTATTGTGGTGGTGGCTGGGTTAATATGATATTTACCACCATAGAATGTAAACAGCTGTGTAGCTCTAGAAAATCTAGCTACATACAGGAAATACCGATAATGACATCATTGTTATTCTTTTATATTTCTACATGCACTACGTGACCAAAAGTATGTGGACATCTGCTCGTCGAACATCTCATTCCAAAATCAGGGGCGTTAATATGGAGTTGTTCCCCTCCTTTGCTGCTATAACAGCTTCCACTCTTCTGGGAAGGCTTTCCACTAGATGTTGGAACATTGCTGCTATAACAGCCTCTACTCTTCTGGGAAGACTTTCCACTAGATGTTGGAACATTGCTGCTATAACAGCCTCTACTCTTCTGGGAAGGCTTTCCACTAGATGTTGGAACATTGCTGCAGGGACTTGCTTCCATTCTGTTCTGTGAGCTTGTGTTGGCCTACCACTTCACGGCTGAGCTGTTGTTGATCCTAGACGTATTTCATACTATTCCATTATCCTTAGATTCCTATCTGTCTCCTTTCCTTTATGATTGTAAATATCAGAAAAGCGTTTGTTCCCTGGTTAGATAAAGGACTTCCCTGGCTAAATAAAAGACTTCCCTGGCTAAATAAAAGACTTCCCTGGCTAAATGAAGGACTTCCCTGGTTAAATAAAGGGCTTCCCTGGTTAAATAAAGGGCTTCCCTGGTTAAAAAAAGGACTTCCCTGGTTAAATAAAGGGCTTCCCTGGCTAAATAAAGGGCTTCCCAGGTTAAATAAAAGACTTCCCTGGCTAAATTAAGGACTTCCCTGGCTAAATTAGGGACTTGCCTGGCTAAATTAAGGACTTCCCTGGCTAAATTAAGGACTTCCCTGGCTAAGTAAAGGTGAAAAAAAATCTATAATAAAAGGGAGAAGAGAAAACATGACATGATAGGATATGACAGGACATGATATGACAGGTGAAAGTAATAGGGCTGTAGTGGAAATCTATCCAGTTCTCCCACTGGTGATACAACCAAGGAGAGGAGAGGAGAGGAGAGGAGAGGAGAGGAGAGGAGAGGAGAGGAGAGGAGAGGGAGCCTTGTAACTGGGACCCTTAGTGTGAGTCATAGGTTGACCTGAGATTAGGGGTCACTGAACACATCATTGATTGATTATCATTTTATTGCTTCTATAGATTTACTTTAGCTGTTTTCTATCCATTGTATTGGTTCCTTTATAATGTTACTGAAATTGTTCTATACTGAACTCATTTTATCTAGATCCATTTATGTTATAACGGTAGTAGATCATTTAAATATAATATAACATTTTGACGTTTTGCAGAGGCCTTTATCCAAAGCAACAGTGTTGCATATATGTTCGTATTGGTGACCCCAGCGCGATATATTCTATAGTTTACACGTATTTATAATTTCTGTAGAAACCAAATGTTTTGGTTACTCCATGCCCATAGCACAGCCCAGACATACCTCTAACTCAAGGCAGCTGTATACAGTGGAAGTCGGAAGTTTACATACACTTAGGTTGGAGTCATTAAAACCTCGTTTTTCAACCGCTCCACAAATTTCTTGTTAACAAACTATAGTTTTGGCAAGTCGGTTAGGACATCTACTCTGTGCATGACACAAGTCATTTTTCCAACAATTGTTTACAGACAGATAATTTCACTAATAATTCACTGTGTCACAATTCCAGTGGGTCAGAAGTTTACATACACTAAGTTGACTGTGCCTTTGAACACCTCGGAAAATTCCAGAAAATTATGTCATGACTTTAGAAGCATCTGATAGGCTAATTGAGATCATTTGAGTCAATTGAAGTGTACCTGTGGATGTATTTCAAGGCCTACCTTCAAATTCAGTGCCTCTTTGCTTGACATCATGGGAAAATCAAAAGAAATCAGCCAAGACCTCAGAAAAAAAAGACCTCTACAAGTCTGGTGCATCATTAGGAGAAATTTCCAAATGCCTGAAGGTACCACATTCATCTGTACAAACAATAGTACGCAAGTATAAACACCATGGGACCAGGCAGCCGTCATACCGCTCAGGAAGGAGACGCGTTCTGTCTCCTAGAGATGACGGTACTTTGGTGTGAAAAGTGCAAATCAATCTCAGAACAACAGCAAAGGACCTTGTGAAGATGCTGGAGGAAACAGGTACAAAAGTATCTATATCCACAGTAAAACAAGTCCTATATCACATAACCTGAAAGACCGCTCAGCAAGGAAGAAGCCTGATGAAACAAAAATAGAACTGTTTGGCCATAATGACCATCGTTATGTTTGGAGGATAAAGGAGGTGTCACATGGAATGACGCTGGAGATACGAAGCAGGTAAAACATGGACATGGAACGAGTGTCACACCCTGACCATAGTTTGCTTTGTATGTTTCTATGTTTTGTTTGGTCAGGGTGTGATCTGAGTGGGCATTCTATGTTGTGTGTCTAGTTTGTCTGTTTCTGTGTTTGGCCTGATATGGTTCTCAATCAGAGGCAGTTGTTAGTCATTGTCTCTGATTGGGAACCATATTTAGGTAGCCTGTTTGGTGTTGGGTTTTGTGGGTGGTTGTTTCCTGTCTTTGTGTTTGTTGCACCAGATAGGGCTGTTTCCTGTCTTTGTGTTTGTTGCACCAGATAGGGCTGTTTCCTGTCTCTGTGTTTGTTGCACCAGATAGGGCTGTTTCCTGTCTCTGTGTTTGTTGCACCAGATAGGGCTGTTTCCTGTCTCTGTGTTTGTTGCACCAGATAGGGCTGTTTCCTGTCTCTGTGTTTGTTGCACCAGATAGGGCTGTTTCCTGTCTCTGTGTTATCTGCACCAGATAGGGCTGTTTCCTGTCTCTGTGTTTGTTGCACCAGATAGGGCTGTTTCCTGTCTTTGTGTTTGTTGCACCAGATAGGGCTGTTTCCTGTCTTTGTGTTTGTTGCACCAGATAGGGCTGTTTCCTGTCTTTGTGTTTGTTGCACCAGATAGGGCTGTTTCCTGTCTTTGTGTTTGTTGCACCAGATAGGGCTGTTTCCTGTCTCTGTGTTTGTTGCACCAGATAGGGCTGTTTCCTGTCTCTGTGTTTGTTGCACCAGATAGGGCTGTTTCCTGTCTTTGTGTTTGTTGCACCAGATAGGGCTGTTTCCTGTCTCTGTGTTTGTTGCACCAGATAGGGCTGTTTCCTGTCTTTGTGTTTGTTGCACCAGATAGGGCTGTTTCGGTTTTTTCCACGTTTATTGTTTTGTATTATGTTCATGTTTAGTTTTCTTATTAAAAAACATGAACTTCAACCAAGTTGCATTTTGATCCGCCTCTCCTTCCCAGGTGGAATCCCGTGACAACGAGACAGGAACAGCGTCAGCAGACTGGTAACACAAACAAAAGACAATCAATGCAGCAGCAGGTACAGAGCTGGGGAACTGACAAATATAGGGGAAGTAATAAACAGATGATGAGTGAGTCCAATATCGCTGATGCGCGTGACGAGGGGAGGCAGGTGTGCGTAATAGATGATAGGAGTGAGTGATGCAGGGCAGCCTGGCGTCCTCAAGCGCCAGACGGGGGAAGAGCGGGAGCAGACGTGACAGTACCCCCCCCCCCCCCCCCTCCCTAGTGGTGCTACCCGGCGTCCCACCTGGGTGAACCGGCCGAGACATGGGCGCTGAGCAAGCCGGCCGGGGTGTGGGAGCCCAACGAACCGTCCGGAGCGTGAGAGCCTGGCAAGCCGGCCGGGGTGTGGGAGCCCAACGAACCGGCCGGAGCGTGAGAGCCTGGCAAGCCGGCCGGGGTGTGGGAGCCCAACGAACCGGCCGTAGCGTGAGAGCCTGGCAAGCCGGCTGGGGTGTGGGAGCCCAACGAACCGGCCGGAGCGTGAGAGCCTGTAGATCCCGCTGCAGCGAGGAGACGTGACAGGGAGAGGCTTGCATGCCGAAGAACACCATCCCAACCGTGAAGCATGGGGGTGGCAGTGTCATGTTGTGGGGGTGCTTTGCTGCAGGAGGGACTTGTGCACTTCACAAAATAGAGGGAATCATGAGGAAGAAAAATTTGGTGGATATATTGAAGCAACATCTCAAGACATGAGTGAGAAAGTTAAAGCTTGGTCGCAAATGGGTCTTCCAAATGGACAATGACCCTAAGCATACTTCCAAAGTTGTGGCAAAATGGCTTAAGGACAACAAAGTCAAGGTATTGGAGTGCCATCACAAAGCCCTGACCTCAATCCTATAGAAAATGTGTGGGCAGAACTGAAAAAAGTGTGAGTGAGCAAGGAGGCCTACAAACCTGACTCAGTTACTCCAGCTCTGTCAGGAGGAATGAGCCAACATTCACCCAACTTATTGTGGGAAGCTTGTGGAAGGTTACCCGAAACGTTTGACCCAAATTAAACAATTTAAAGCAATGAGGATTAAATGATGAAACGAGGATTAAATGTCAGGAATTGTAAAAAAAACAGAGTTTAAATGTATTTGGCTAAGGTGTATGTAAACTTCTGACTTCAACTGTATGCTGGTTGTCAGTGTTGATGTAATGCTGGTAATGGTACATGGCGGTAATGGTACATGGTGGTAATGGTACATGGTGCTAATGGTACATGGCGGTAATGGTATCTGGTGATAATGGTACATGGTGATAATGGTACATGGTGGTAACGGTAATGGTGGTAATGGTGCATGGCGGTAACGGCAATGGTGGTAACGGTGGTACTGGTTATGGTACATGGTGGTAATGGTAACGGTGGTACTGGTTATGGTACATGGTGGTAATGGTAATGGTGGTAATGGTTATGGTACATGGTGGTAATGGTAATGGTAGTAATGGTGCATGGTGTTCATAACAAGCTGAGTCTCATGTATTTCCTGTCATTCTCTCTTTGTTAGCTTGGAAGAAAGGATATGTGTGAATGGGACGGCCGGTGTCACTGTGCAACCAACCTTGATGGTCTCAACAACAGGTGTTGGAGCTTGTTTGTTTAAACACATTTATATATTCTATGCTGTCATGTTTTATAGAATGTGTCAATCTTTACAATACATTGTACTTCTCTCTCTCTCTCTCTTTCCCTTCCCCTATCACTCCCGCTCTCTCTTTCTCCCTCTCTCCCTTCTCTTTGCATCTCTCTCCCTTCTCTTTGCATCTCTCTCCCCCTCTCTCCCTCCTTTGCATCTCTCTCCTCCTCTCTCCCTTCTCTTTGCAAATCTTTCTCCCTCTCTCCCTTCTCTTTGCATCTCTCTCCCATTCTCTCTGTGGTGATCAATGTACTCTCAGGGCTTATGCTGCTCTAGTGAAGGGTGTGTGACAAGGGTAATGAAGGTCGTATTGTAGTGTGAGACTGATCACACTCTCTGATTGGACAATTTCTCTGTGGCTGGTCATCATGTTGTGGAGATTGTATAGATGCTGAGCTGTCCTTCTCCTTTCCCCCAAACCTCTCCTACCTTTCCATCTCCTATGTGACTGGAATATAGGACAGAGGAGAGGAGGGTGATGATGATAACATGTGAAATGCTCCTAAATGTATCTCAATCTGGGGTGGCATTAAAGCAAATGTACATTACAGCAATAATATAACCCAGATATAAACACTTTAACCACACAGGACTAGGAAGGGAGATTCAGTAGTGATTAAAGAGAGGAACACACAAGCTGACAGTGGTTCAATTCTGTACCATACAGAATCTGCTATATTGACAGAGAGTTGGGTCCTGAGACTAAGGTAGTGAAGGACTAGCTGTGTGTGTGTGTGTGTGTGTGTGTGTGTGTGTGTGTGTGTGTGTGTGTGTGTGTGTGTGTGTGTGTGTGTGTGTGTGTGTGTGTGTGTGTGTGTGTGTGTGTGTGTTTCTGAGCAGAGCTCCATTGATGTCAAAGAATGCTGGTGGAGTGCTGTAGAGATGGTCGTCCTTCTGGAAGGTTCTCTCATCTCCACAGAGGAACTCTGGAGCTCAGTCAGAGGGACCATCGGGTTCTTGGTCACCTCCCTGAGTCACCTCCCTGTTTGGTGGTTCCAAACTTCTTCCATTTAAGAATGAAGGAGGCCACTGTGTTCTTGGAGACCTTCAATAATGCCGACATGTGTTGGTACCCTTCCCCAGATCTGTGCCTCGACACAATCCTGTCTCAGAGCTCTAAGGACAATTCCTTCAACCTCACGGCTTGGTTTTTCCTCTGACATGCACTGTGGGGCCTTATATGGACAGGTGTGTGCCTTTCCAAATCATGTCCAATCAATTGAAGGATGGTCAAAGGAAACAGGATGCACCTGAGCTCAATTTCGAGTCTCATAGCAAAGGGTCTGAATAATTATGTAAATAAGGTATCTGTTTAAAGAAAAATGTCTAACAACCTGTTTTTGCTTTGTCATTATGTGTGTAGATTGATGAGGAACATTAGTTATTGAATCCATTTTAGAATAAGGCTGTAATGTAACAAAATTTGACAAAAGTCAAGGGGTCTGAATACTTTCCCGAATGCACTGTACAGTGCCTTGCAAAAGTATTCGGCCCCCTTGAACTTTGCGACCTTTTGCCACATTTCAGGCTTCAAACATAAAGATATAAAACTGTATTTTTTTGTGAAGAATCAACAACAAGTGGGACACAATCATGAAGTGGAACGACATTTATTGGATATTTCAAACTTTTTTAACAAATCAAAAACTGAAAAATTGGGCGTGCAAAATTATTCAGCCCCCTTAAGTTAATACTTTGTAGCGCCACCTTTTGCTGCGATTACAGCTGTAAGTCGCTTGGGGTATGTCTCTATCAGTTTTGCACATCGAGAGACTGACATTTTTTCCCATTCCACCTTGCAAAACAGCTCGAGCTCAGTGAGGCTGGATGGAGAGCATTTGTGAACAGCAGTTTTCAGTTCTTTCCACAGATTCTCGATTGGATTCAGGTCTGGACTTTGACTTGGCCATTCTAACACCTGGATATGTTTATTTTTGAACCATTCCATTGTAGATTTTGCTTTATGTTTTGGATCATTGTCTTGTTGGAAGACAAATCTCCGTCCCAGTCTTAGGTCTTTTGCAGACTCCATCAGGTTTTCTTCCAGAATGGTCCTGTATTTGGCTCCATCCATCTTCCCATCAATTTTAATTTCTTCCCTGTCCCTGCTGAAGAAATGCAGGCCCAAACCATGATGCTGCCACCACCATGTTTGACAGTGGGGATGGTGTGTTCAGGGTGATGAGCTGTGTTGCTTTTACGCCAAACATAACGTTTTGCATTGTTGCCAAAAAGTTCAATTTTGGTTTCATCTGACCAGAGCACCTTCTTCCACATGTTTGGTGTGTCTCCCAGGTGGCTTGTGGCAAACTTTAAACAACACTTTTTATGGATATCTTTAAGAAATGGCTTTCTTCTTGCCACTCTTCCATAAAGGCCAGATTTGTGCAATATACGACTGATTGTTGTCCTATGGACAGAGTCTCCCACCTCAGCTGTAGATCTCTGCAGTTCATCCAGAGTGATCATGGGCCTCTTGGCTGCATCTCTGATCAGTCTTCTCCTTGTATGAGCTGAAAGTTTAGAGGGACGGCCAGGTCTTGGTAGATTTGCAGTGGTCTGATACTCCTTCCATTTCAATATTATCGCTTGCACAGTGCTCCTTGGGATGTTTAAAGCTTGGGAAATCTTTTTGTATCCAAATCCGGCTTTAAACTTCTTCACAACAGTATCTCGGACCTGCCTGGTGTGTTCCTTGTTCTTCATGATGCTCTCTGCGCTTTTAACGGACCTCTGAGAATATCACAGTGCAGGTGCATTTATACGGAGACTTGATTACACACAGGTGGATTGTATTTATCATCATTAGTCATTTAGGTCAACATTGGATCATTCAGAGATCCTCACTGAACTTCTGCTGCACTGAAAGTAAAGGGGCTGAATAATTTAGCACGCCCAATTTTTCAGTTTTTGATTTGTTAAAAAAGTTAGAAATATCCAATAAATGTCGTTCCACTTCATGATTGTGTCCCACTTGTTGTTGATTCTTCACAAAAAAATACAGTTTTATGTCTTTATGTTTGAAGCCTGAAATGTGGCAAAAGGTCGCAAAGATCAAGGGGGCCGAATACTTTCGCAAGGCACTGTATATACATTTTTGCAGTGCTCATTATGAACCTTCACTAATATCACAGTAGAGAGAGAGAGAGAGAGAGAGATTATTGCTGTCATTGTAAGACCATAATATTGAAGGGATCAATACTCTCCATCAGATGCAATCCTGTTACTATGGATGTGCTTATAGGGCTTATTCTGCTGTACAATCTGCTTTACTTTGTTTAATTCACTTGACAGAAGACTGTCCAAGTATCTACATTATAGTTGTAGTAACCAAGACTGTATATTTACAGTGAGAGTCCAGCGGTATCATCAGTGTGGACAGGAGAACATAGAGCTGTAGAGTATAGAGTTGTGGACAGTAGAACATAGAGCTGTGGACAGGAGAACATAGAGCTGTAGAGTATAGAGTTGTGGACAGTAGAATATAGAGCTGTGGACAGTAGAACATGAGCTGTGGACAGTAGAGTATAGAGCTGTGGACAGTAGAACATGGAACTGTGGACAGTAGAACATAGAGCTGTGGACAGTAGAACATAGAGCTGTGGACAGTAGAGTATAGAGCTGTGGACAGTAGAACATGAGCTGTGGACAGTAGAGTATAGAGCTGTGGACAGTAGAACATGGAACTGTGGACAGTAGAACATAGAGCTGTGGACAGTAGAACATAGAGCTGTGGACAGTAGAGTATAGAGCTGTGGACAGTAGAACATGGAGCTGTGGACAGTAGAACATAGAGCTGTGGACAGTAGAACATAGAGCTGTGGACAGTAGAACATAGAGTTGTGGACAGTAGAACATAGAGCTGTGGACAGGAGAACATGAGCTGTGGACAGTAGAGTATAGAGCTGTGGACAGTAGAACATGGAGCTGTGGACAGTAGAGTATAGAGCTGTGGACAGTAGAACATAGAACTGTGGACAGTAGAACATAGAGCTGTGGACAGGAGAACATGAGCTGTGGACAGTAGAGTATAGAGCTGTGGACAGTAGAACATGGAGCTGTGGACAGTAGAACATGGAGCTGTGGACAGTAGAACATGGAACTGTGGACAGTAGAACATGGAGCTGTGGACAGTAGAACATGGAACTGTGGACAGTAGAACATGGAACTGTGGACAGTAGAACATAGAGCTGTGGACAGGAGAACATGAGCTGTGGACAGTAGAGTATAGAGCTGTGGACAGTAGAACATGGAACTGTGGACAGTAGAACATAGAGCTGTGGACAGGAGAACATGAGCTGTGGACAGTAGAGTATAGAGCTGTGGACAGTAGAACATGGAGCTGTGGACAGTAGAACATGGAGTTGTGGACAGTAGAACATGGAACTGTGGACAGTAGAACATGGAGCTGTGGACAGTAGAACATGGAGCTGTGGACAGTAGAACATAGAGCTGTGGACAGTAGAACATAGAGCTGTGGACAGTAGAACATGGAGCTGTGGACAGTAGAACATGGAGCTGTGGACAGTAGAACATAGAGCTGTGGACAGTAGAACATAGAGCTGTGGACAGTAGAACATGGAGCTGTGGACAGTAGAGTATAGAACTGTGGACAGTAGAACATAGAGCTGTGGACAGTAGAACATGGAGCTGTGGACAGTAGAGTATAGAGCTGTGGACAGTAGAACATGGAGCTGTGGACAGTAGTGTATAGAGCTGTGGACAGTAGAACATGGAGCTGTGGACAGTAGAACATAGAGCTGTGGACAGTAGAACATAGAGCTGTGGACAGTAGAACATAGAGCTGTAGATTGGAGATAACTGCTAGCCTCCCGCAGGAGACACTGAGTAAGGTTACGTCCCAAATGGCATCCTATTACCTTTGTAGTGCACAACTATTGACCCATGCCCATAGGGCTGTAGTGCACTACAAAGGGAATAGGGTCCCATTTAGGACACGTACTAAGAGTGACAGACACTCGATCCTAAGGTGCGCTCACACTCCCGAGAGGGGGAGACAGGGGGATTGAGGGGGTGAGAGAGGGATTGAGGGGGAGAGAGGGGGGGGGGGGGGGGGAGGGGAAGAGGGGGAGAGAGTGAGAGGGAGACAATTGATCAACACTCCGATAATGAGAGAGACGTTCAAGATTGGTGGAGAAAGAGTATAGTGCAATTTGGGACACACTTCTAGTCTCGCTGCTTTAAGAATCCTCTTTAATGTAAAAGGCCTCAAATTATGAGCCATTTTTTTAACGTGCAAAACATCAATATATTGAGGATATTTTGACTCCCAAGGGATTAAAGACCAGGTTGGTAAAACACAACCAGAGGAGATAAATGATAAGTGCTGTAGATATAAAATAGAGAAAAGCTTAATGGCTTCATGTGTATCATGTTCTGTTTTTCACTTCATTTTATTACAATCTGCTCGGTAACAGAGATACCACACTGCAGTGTGCTGGGTTGTACTGTGGGTGGGTGGGTTGTTAGTTGGCTGGATGGGTTGTTGGTTGGGTGGGTGGGTTGTACTGTGGGTGGGTGGGTTGTTGGTTGGGTGGGTGGGTTGTTGGTTGGGTGGGTGGATGGATGGGTGGGTGAGTTTTTGGTTGGGTGGGTGGGTGGATGGGTGGGTTGTTGGTTGGGTGGGTGCGCGGGTGGATGGATGGGTGGGTGGGTGTATTTTGAGAGAGGTGTAGACAGTAAGTCCAGTAATGTACATGCGTATGTTATGTCTCACTGGCAGTGTGAGCATGTGTAGGTTTGCCTAGGTTTTATTTATGGAGTACGATAGGGAACTGGTAAACAGTAGGAGAGTGGGGGGGGGGGGTGGCAGACATGCCATCTCTAGTCATCAATGCCCAATGGTGACCAATTCATACCTGGGAAACCAGCAGCAAACACTGACTTCAGGAATGTGTCTGTTTGCAGTAGTAAATGCTTACAAACAGGAGAGAGAGAGAGAGAAAGCCCCAGCTGGTGTACTCTATTGGGTCTGTAAAGGGTAGGGAAGCATGAGAGAGTGATGGATAGAGTGAAAGATGGATGGATGGACTAAAGGGAGAGAGGTATTGTCCTCATAAACCATGGACAGGCTCCATCGGAGTGGAAGCAGTATCTTTTCATCATGGGCCAGCCAGCTGAGACAGCTGAGGAATTAACCCTCAGGTTGTTGCCCCCGTCAGTGGCTGCTTCTGAAAGGGCAACCTATTCCCTATGTAGTGCACTACTTTTGACCAGGGCCCATAGGCTGCCATTAGGCTTTGGTCAAACGAAGTGCTAGGGAATAGGGTGCCATTTGGGACCAGTAAGTCAGCCAGGTGTTGGCTGAGTATCAACCCCCTAACCCCAGTCAGCACGACCACTACTGCCCCCAGTAGAGGTCAGTTACAGGTCAGTAGAGGTCAGTTACAGGCCTGTAGAGGTCAGTTACAGGTCAGAGGTCAGTTACAGGTCAGAAGAGGTAGTTACAGGCCTGTAGAGGTCAGTTACAGGTCAGTAGAGGTCAGTTACAGACTTGTAGAGGCCAGTTACAGGTCAGTAGAGGTCAGTTACAGGTCAGTAGAGGTCAGTTACAGGTCAGTAGAGGTCAGTTACAGACCTGTAGAGGTCAGTTACAGGTCAGTAGAGGTCAGTTACAGGTCAGTAGAGGTCAGTTACAGGTCAGTAGAGGTCAGTTACAGGCCTGTGTGGTTCAGTTCATAGAGGTCAGTTACAGGCTTGTGTGGTTCAGTTCGTAGAGGTCAGTTACAGGTCAGTAGAGGTCAGTTACAGGCCTGTGTGGTTCAGTTCGTAGAGGTCAGTTACAGGCTTGTGTGGTTCAGTTCGTAGAGGTCAGTTACAGGCCTGTGTGGTTCAGTTCGTAGAGGTCAGTTACAGTCCTGTGTGGCTCAGTTCGTAGAGCGTGGCACTTGCAAAGCCAGCTTTGTGGGTTCGATTCCCACAAGGGGACCAGTATGAAAATATATCCACTCAGTACTGAAATTCACTCCAGATAGGAGTGTCTGCTAAATTACTAAAATGTAAATAGGACAGTAGAGGTCAGTTATAGGTCAGTTATAGGCCAGTATAGGCCTGTTAGGGGTCAATTATAAGCCAGTAGAGGTCAATTATAAGCCAGTAGAGGTCAGTTATAGGCCAGTAGAGGTCAGTTATAGGCCAGTAGAGGTCAATTATAATCCAGTAGAGGTCAGTTATAGGCCAGTAGAGGTCAATGCCGTTTCAGACTGTTCTACACCAACCATACCATGTAGATGACCTTCTGCTGTTCAGCTAGACTGTATGGTGAAGGAAAATACCACTCAACCTTCTGCTGTTCGGCTAGACTGTCACCAAGAAAGCTTAGATCTACAGCTCAGATTTAACCTAATAAAAGCAGCTCTGTAGGAATGAGGTTTGTGCAGTGGGCCTGATACACAATCAGAGCATATTGGTTATATGCTTGGCCTGCCAGTGGTGTTAATCTCAGACCATATTATACTTAAAAACTCGAGCTTTGATAACTAAATAGATCAGTTGAGAGAAACAGCTGAGCATGAATTGAAATAATTCGCATTTTTTTTTATTTTACTGGATGGTACCTGCATCTTACGGTCAAGGTGCGTTCAACACAACTGTGAATTTGAAGAGAAAAAAAACAGAGGTCGAATCATGATATCAGCGATCTTCAGGTCGTAAACTCGGAGCTGTAGAAAGATGTCCGAGTTTCTGACTTGGAATTCCGAAGCAGGATGAACGTCCCAGTCGGAGTTCCCAGTTGTTTTGAACACGTCATTAGTCTCAGCGGAGGGAGAGCGCAGCAGAGGGTCCGACTCTTTCCTTCCTTTCCTCCGGTGACACTGACTAGAGAGAGGGGACACAGTCTTCCGCCTGATGGCGAAACTGGAGTCGCACCGTATCTGCCTCATGCACAAATTCATGTTGTTCCTGTGACCAGAGAAAGTGAACTACTCCTTGATATTAAAATAGACACGATGAGCTGCTAATAATAATAACATTGCAAGGCTGGCTATCAATACACTTGGCTACAAATTGCAGCCCAAGTGGAAGTAGGGAGAAGCGCGTTTTATGTTTTGTAATAGAGCTGAATAAAAACAGTGTTGACAGTGCTGAATCAAAACGTAGACTTGAACTCACTTTTAAAAACAGCTGCTCTTTGCTGTATTCTTTGACAGTCTCTCTGGTCATGGTTTTAAAAGTTATGAAATCTCACGTAGGCTAGTATCACACTTTGCTGCGGGAACCGTGATCTGAGCTATCCGATTGGCTAGCACAGTAGGTGCACTCGATTTAACCACAGATCTCCCGGTCTGCCGGTTAGGAGGAGTTTGATTTTCCAGACAAATAGTTCAAAATGGGAACCCTTAGCCTACACAGTGCGCAGGGCTTGTGAATCAAGTAACAGTATAACAGTATAACTTTAGACCGTCCCCTCGTCCATACCCGGGCGCGAACCAGGGACCCTCTGCACACATCAACAACTGACACCCACGAAGCATCGTTACCCGTCGCTCCACAAAAGCCGCGGCCCTTGCAGAGCAAGGGGAACCACTACTTGCAAGTGACGTCACCGATTGAAACGCTATTTAGCGCGCACCACAGCTAACTAATCTAGCCGTTTCACATCCGTTTCACATCCGTTTCACATCCGTTACACAGCTACCGGCAACAGCGCATCACAAATAAATACAACAAAATAAACACGATAAAAGCTTTTATTGTCTGCTTTTCTACATAAATGTTTGGTGATCGACTTGGAATGCCTTGAAGATCGACCAATCAATTCCGATCGACCGGTTGGTGACCACTGAACTAGACTGCATGTCAATTAAAGGAAAATACCATTCAAAAACCATATTTTGTTATTCATTAGTCCACTGTGTCAAAACGCATTAGACATGACACTTTCTGTATGTTTAAAGTTCTTTATCCCCTCAAAAAGTCACATTCACACAGAGTAGCCTGCATGAAGTAATCTAGTACAGTACTACACATCTATCCTAAGACTAGTTCAAAATTAAAAAAAGCCCCAAATTCTGATTTGATAGTCGACTGCGTAACTTTTATGAATTGTATGTGCTGTTGTGCTGCCTGGCACTTTGTGAAGCCTGTAGTGTGATGTACAGTATCTATGTATCTGTATAGATATCTATGTATCCATATGGATGTGTGGGATGATGTCTGTGCAAATGATCTCTCAGTTTAACGGGCTGCATATTTAAAGGGATGAGATTATTGTTGCTAATTCAAGACATTAACTTTGCAGGCAGCGTTCATTCATTCATTCCCTCTTTCAATCTATCTCAGAATGTTGAGTTATGAGATGTACAGTCCAGTAGGTTTATCCACTTTTCTCCTCCTCCGGGACAACACGTTGACATGTATTTTCAGCTACCTATCCCATCTATCCCTCTCTCCACTCGTTTACTGACTTGTCTCTTTCCTCCCCCTCTCCTCCAGGACTACACGTTGACCATGTAGTTTCAGATACCTATCCCTCTCTCCACTCGTTAACTGACTCTTCTCTTTCCTCCCCCTCTCTTCCAGGACTGCACGTTGACATGTAGTTTCAACTACCTATCCCATCTATCCCTCTCGCCACTCGTTTACTGACTCGTCTCTTTCCTCCCCCTCTCTTCCAGGACTACACGTTGACCATGTAGTTTCAGCTACCTATACCATCTATCCCTCTCCACTCGTTAACTGACTCGTCTCTTTCCTCCCCCTCTCCTCCAGGACTACACGTTGACCATGTACTTCCAGCAGGCCTGGCGGGACAAGCGTCTGTCCTACTCTGAGATAGCCCTCAACCTGACGTTGGATAACAGGGTAGCCGACTCGCTCTGGGTTCCCGACACCTACTTCCTCAACGATAAAAAGTCCTTTGTCCACGGCGTCACGGTCAAGAACAGAATGATCCGACTGCATCCGGACGGCACCGTTCTCTATGGACTCCGGTAAGGGATTTCATAGCTTTTGATGGTTACCAATTGGTTACCAATATCTGTGTTGGTTTCTCTCAGCCAGTAGGTTGAATGCCCCTCTTTCATTTATTAATGTATTTATTTCATCAAACCTTTATTTAACTAGGCAAGTCAGTTAAAAAAAATGTTTTATTTACAATGACGGCCTACCAAAAGGCAAAAGGCCTCCTGCAGCGATGGGGGCCTGGGATTTAAAAAAAATACAAAATACAAAATAAATACAGGACAAAACACACATCATGACAAGAGAGACAACACAACACTACATAAAGAGAGACCTAAGACAACAACATAGCAAGGCAGCAACACATGACAACACAGCATGGTAGCAACACAACATAACAACAACATGGTATCAACACAACATGGTAGCACAACATGGTACCACAAAACATGGTACAGACATTATTGGTCACAGACAACAGCACAAAGGGCAAGAAGGTAGAGACAACAATACATCACACAAAGCAGCCACAACTGTCAGTAAGAGTGTCCATGATTGAGTCTTTGAATGAAGAGATTGAGATAAAACTGTCAAGTTTGAGTGTTTGTTGCAGCTCGTTTAAATCGCTAGCTGCAGCAAACTGAAAAGAGGAGCGACCCAGGGATGTGTGTGCTTTGGAGACCTTTATCAGAATGTGACTGGCAAAACTGATGTTGTATGTGGAGGATGAGGGCTGCAGTAGATATCTCAGATAGGGAAGAGTGAGGCCTAAGAGGGTTTTATAAATAAGCATCAACCAGCGGGTCTTGCGATGAGTATAGAGCGATTACCAATTTACAGAGGAGTATAGAGTACATTGATGTGTCCTATAAGGAGCAATGGTGGCAAATCTGATGGCTGAATGGTAAAGAACATCTAGCAGCTCGAGAGCACCCTTACCTGCCAATCTATAAATTACAGTGCCTTGCGAAAGTATTCGGCCCCCTTGAACTTTGCGACCTTTTGCCACATTTCAGGCTTCAAACATAAATATATAAAACTGTATTTTTTTGTGAAGAATCAACAACAAGTGGGACACAATCATGAAGTGGAACAACATTTATTGGATATTTCAAACTTTTTTAACAAATCAAAAACTGAAAAATTGGGCGTGCAAAATTATTCAGCCCCTCTACTTTCAGTGCAGCAAACTCTCTCCAGAAGTTCAGTGAGGATCTCTGAATGATCCAATGTTGACCTAAATGACTAATGATGATAAATACAATCCACCTGTGTGTAATCAAGTCTCCATATCAATGCACCTGCACTGTGATAGTCTCAGAGGTCCGTTAAAAGCGCAGAGAGCATCATGAAGAACAAGGAACACACCAGGCAGGTCCGAGATACTGTTGTGAAGAAGTTTAATGCCGGATTTGGATACAAAAAGATTTCCCAAGCTTTAAACATCCCAAGGAGCACTGTGCAAGCGATAATATTGAAATGGAAGGAGTATCAGACCACTGCAAATCTACCAAGACCTGGCCGTCCCTCTAAACTTTCAGCTCATACAAGGAGAAGACTGATCAGAGATGCAGCCAAGAGGCCCATGATCACTCTGGATAAACTGCAGAGATCTACAGCTGAGGTGGGAGACTCTGTCCATAGGACAACAATCAGTCGTATATTGCACAAATCTGGCCTTTATGGAAGAGTGGCAAGAAGAAAGCCATTTCTTAAAGATATCCATAAAAAGTGTCGTTTAAAGTTTGCCACAAGCCACCTGGGAGACACACCAAACATGTGGAAGAAGGTGCTCTGGTCAGATGAAACCAAAATTGAACTTTTTGGCAACAATGCAAAACGTTATGTTTGGCGTAAAAGCAACACAGCTCATCACCCTGAACACACCATGCCCACTGTCAAACATGGTGGTGGCAGCATCATGGTTTGGGCCTGCTTTTCTTCAGCGGGGACAGGGAAGATGGTTAAAATTGATGGGAAGATGGATGGAGCCAAATACAGGACCATTCTGGAAGAAAACCTGATGGAGTCTGCAAAAGACCTGAGACTGGGACGATACAAACATACAACACACACACACACTGGACGGTCTTTTATGTACTGTTGTGCTGCCTGTAAAGGGATGAACATTCCTAGGTAGTAGCTACCCCCTCCTTGGCCTACACTTCACACTAACACCAATCTGAACATTCCTAGGTAGTAGCTATCCCCTCCTTGGCCTACACTTCACACTAACACCAATCTGAACATTCCTAGGTAGTAGCTATCCCCTCCTTGGCCTACACTTCACACTAACACCAACCTGAACATTCCTAGGTAGTAGCTACCCCCTCCTTGGCCTACACTTCACACTAACACCAATCTGAACATTCCTAGGTAGTAGCTATCCCCTCCTTGGCCTACACTTCACACTAACACCAACCTGAACATTCCTAGGTAGTAGCTACCCCCTCCTTGGCCTACACTTCACACTAACACCAATCTGAACATTCCTAGGTAGTAGCTACCCCCTCCTTGGCCTACACTTCACACTAACACCAACCTGAACATTCCTAGGTAGTAGCTACCCCCTCCTTGGCCTACACTTCACACTAACACCAATCTGAACATTCCTAGGTAGTAGCTACCCCCTCCTTGGCCTACACTTCACACTAACACCAACCTGAACATTCCTAGGTAGTAGCTACCCCCTCCTTGGCCTACACTTCACACTAACACCAACCTGAACATTCCTAGGTAGTAGCTACCCCCTCCTTGGCCTACACTTCACACTAACACCAATCTGAACATTCCTAGGTAGTAGCTACCCCCTCCTTGGCCTACACTTCACACTAACACCAACCTGAACATTCCTAGGTAGTAGCTACCCCCTCCTTGGCCTACACTTCACACTAACACCAACCTGAACATTCCTAGGTAGTAGCTACCCCCTCCTTGGCCTACACTTCACACTAACACCAACCTGAACATTCCTAGGTAGTAGCTACCCCCTCCTTGGCCTACACTTCACACTAACACCAATCTGAACATTCCTAGGTAGTAGCTACCCCCACCTTGGCCTACACTTCACACTAACACCAACCTGAACATTCCTAGGTAGTAGCTACCCCCTCCTTGGCCTACACTTCACACTAACACCAATCTGAACATTCCTAGGTAGTAGCTACCCCCTCCTTGGCCTACACTTCACACTAACACCAACCTGAACATTCCTAGGTAGTAGCTACCCCCTCCTTGGCCTACACTTCACACTAACACCAATCTGAACATTCCTTGCCATAAGGAAGAAAGACAAATAGTCCCAAACTGTTCTGATGCTTGTATGGGAACATTGAAACAGAGTATTTGGCGGTAGGAGTGCAGAGGCCAAAGTCTCACTCAGGAGTCTCCATTCCGTGGCTGTCAGCTCTGATTCACAACAAGTCCATGTTCAATTTAACAACTTCAAAAGATGTGGCAGAGTACAAACAACATGTTCTATTACCATGAAAAGAAAGTACACTACCCATTCTCTGTTTCAATGGTCCCACACCAGCTTGGGAACAGTGTGTGACTATATTTAATTTCATGATCCTACTCAGTCAGCCGTACCTCCATGTTGCTGGTGCACTTCAGATTGGGCCGTGACTTGTATTAAAGAAGTTGGGAAATCATTTCATGGACCTTCTCATACCAGATACCTGTATTCATTAAAACCCAACAAGTCACAAGTTCATGGATACGATTGTTGTGAGGAAAATAATATTTTTGGAACAGGAGAAACCACAGTGCACATGCGCAGATGCTAAGCTAAGGCTGTTCTTCTTTGTCGGTGGCACATGCCCAGCTAGTGTTAGCATGAGGGCTAAGAATCACGTTGTCTTACGGGAAATGCTAACTGTTCACCGTCTCAGTAGTGTGTTTGAGCGTAGGACTAGAATCAGAGCGCTTTGATTTTAGCTTGCAAACAACTCCAGTTTCAATTCCAGATATAGGAGTAGAGTTTAGAACACCTCCAGTTCCAGATATAGGAGAAGAGTTTAGAACACCTCCAGTTCCAGTTGCAGTTATAGAAGAAGAGTTTAGAACACCTCCAGTTCCAGTTATAGGAGAAGAGTTTAGAACACCTCCAGTTACAGTTATAGGAGAAGAGTTTAGAACACCTCCAGTTACAGTTATAGGAGAAGAGTTTAGAACACCTCCAGTTATAGTTACAGTTATAGGAGAAGAGTTTAGAACACCTCCAGTTCCAGTTATAGAAGAAGAGTTTAGAACACCTCCAGTTACAGTTGCAGTTATAGAAGAAGAGTTTAGAACACCTCCAGTTCCAGTTATAGGAGAAGAGTTTAGAACACCTCCAGTTCCAGTTATAGGAGAAGATGTAAGGGCGTTCGTCTGTAGGAGGAAGAGAAGCGGACCAAAGCGCAGCGTGGTGGTTATTCATGTTTTAATAAATCACTACACATGAACAAACTAACAAAAACAAGAAATGTGAAAACGCAAAACAGTCCTATCCTGTGACAACAAACACAGTGACAGGAACAATCACCCACAAACACACAGTGAAACCCAGGCTACCTAAGTATGATTCTCAATCAGAGACAACTAATGACACCTGCCTCTGATTGAGAACCATACTAGGCCGAAAACATAGAAATGCCCCAAAACATAGAAAAACAAACATAGACTGCCCACCCAACTCACGCCCTGACCATACTAAATAAATACAAAACAACAGAAATAGAGGTCAGAACGTGACAGAAGAGTTTAGAACACCTCCAGTTCCAGTTATAGGAGAAGAGTTTAGAACACCTCCAGTTCCAGTTATAGGAGAAGAGTTTAGAACACCTCCAGTTCCAGTTATAGGAGAAGAGTTTAGAACACCTCCAGTTCCAGTTATAGGAGAAGAGTTTAGAACACCTCCAGTTACAGTTATAGGAGAAGAGTTTAGAACACCTCCAGTTATAGTTACAGTTATAGGAGAAGAGTTTAGAACACCTCCAGTTCCAGTTATAGGAGAAGAGTTTAGAACACCTTCAGTTCCAGTTATAGGAGAAGAGTTTTGAACACCTCCAGTTACAGATATAGGAGAAGAGTTTAGAACACCTCCAGTTCCAGTTATAGAAGAAGAGTTTAGAACACCTCCAGTTACAGATATAGGAGAAGAGTTTAGAACACCTCCAGTTCCAGATATAGGAGAATAGTATAGAACACCTACAGTTACAGTTCCAGTTATAGGAGAAGAGTTTAGAACACCTCCAGTTCCAGTTATAGGCGAAGAGTATAGAACACCTCCAGTTACAGATACAGTTATAGGAGAAGAGTTTAGAACACCTCCAGTTCCAGTTATAGGAGAAGAGTTTAGAACACCTCCAGTTCCAGTTATAGGAGAAGAGTTTAGAACACCTCCAGTTACAGTTACAGTTATAGGAGAAGAGTTTAGAACACCTCCAGTTACAGTTATAGGAGAAGAGTTTAGAACACCTCCAGTTCCAGATATAGGAGAAGAGTTTAGAACACCTCCAGTTACAGTTACAGTTATAGGAGAAGAGTTTAGAACACCTCCAGTTACAGTTACAGTTATAGGAGAAGAGTTTAGAACACCTCCAGTTACAGTTATAGGAGAAGAGTTTAGAACACCTCCAGTTACAGTTACAGTTATAGGAGAAGAGTTTAGAACACCTCCAGTTACAGTTACAGTTATAGGAGAAGAGTTTAGAACACCTCCAGTTACAGTTACAGGTGAAGAGTTTAGAACACCCCCAGTTACAGTTATAGGAGAAGAGTTTAGAACACCTCCAGTTACAGTTACAGTTATAGGAGAAGAGTTTAGAACACCTCCAGTTCCAGTTATAGGAGAAGAGTTTAGAACACCTCCAGTTACAGTTATAGGAGAAGAGTTTAGAACACCTCCAGTTACAGTTACCGTTATAGGAGAAGAGTTTAGAACACCTCCAGTTACAGTTATAGGAGAAGAGTTTAGAACACCTCCAGTTCCAGTTATAGGAGAAGAGTTTAGAACACCTCCAGTTACAGTTACAGTTATAGGAGAAGAGTTTAGAACACCTCCAGTTCCAGTTATAGGAGAAGAGTTTAGAACACCTCAAGTTCCAGATATAGGAGAAGTGTTTAGAACACCTCCAGTTACAGTTCCATATATAGGAGAAGAGTTTAGAACACCTCCAGTTCCAGTTATAGGAGAAGAGTTTAGAACACCTCCAGTTACAGTTACAGTTATAGGAGAAGAGTTTAGAACACCTCCAGTTCCAGTTATAGGAGAAGAGTTTAGAACACCTCCAGTTCCAGATATAGGAGAAGAGTTTAGAACACCTCCAGTTCCAGATATAGGAGAAGAGTTTAGAACACCTCCAGTTACAGATATAGGAGAAGAGTTTAGAACACCTCCAGTTACAGTTCCATATATAGGAGAAGTTTAGAACACCTCCAGTTACAGTTACAGTTATAGGAGAAGAGTTTAGAACACCTCCAGTTACAGTTACAGTTATAGGAGAAGAGTTTAGAACACCTCCAGTTCCAGATATAGGAGAAGAGTTTAGAACACATCCAGTTACAGTTCCAGTTATAGGAGAAGAGTTTAGAACACCTCCATTTACAGTTCCAGTTATAGGAGAAGAGTTTAGAACACCTCCATTTACAGTTACAGGAGAAGAGTTTAGAACACGTCCAGTTACAGTTACAGGAGAAGAGTTTAGAACACCTCCAGTTACAGATATAGGAGAAGAGTTTAGAACACCTCCAGTTACAGTTACAGTTATAGGAGAAGAGTTTAGAACACCTCCAGTTCCAGATATAGGATAAGAGTTTAGAACACATCCAGTTACATTTACAGTTATAGGAGAAGAGTTTAGAACACCTCCATTTACAGTTACAGGAGAAGAGTTTAGAACACCTCCAGTTACAGTTACAGGAGAAGATTTTAGAAGCTCTAATCCTTCAAGTTTTATCTGCTGGTTCCTAAGCAGCCTCAACTCCCCCCTCTCCTATCCTCCTCTTCTCCTCTCTCCTCTCCCCTCCCTTCGCCTCTCCACCTCTCCTCTTCTCTCTTCCCCCCTCCTTCCATCTCCACTCCCCTCCTCAACCCTCCTTCCCTATCCCTCCTTTCCTCTCCACTCCTCTCCTCAACCCTCCTTCCCTATCCCTCCTTTCCTCTCCACTCCTCTCCTCAACCCTCCTTCCCTATCCCTCCTTTCCTCTCCACTCCTCTCCTCAACCCTCCTTCCCTATCCCTCATTCCATCTCCACTGCTCTCCTCAAACCTCCTTCCCTATCCCTCCTTTCCTCTCCACTCCTCTCCTCAACCCTCCTTCCCTATCCCTCCTTCCATCTCCACTCCTTTCCTCAACCCTCCTTCCCTATCCCTCCTTCCATCTCCACTCCTCTCCTCAACCCTCCTTCCCTATCCCTCCTTTCCTCTCCACTCCCCTCCTCTCCTCTCATCTCATCGTCTCGTCTCCTCTCCCCTCTCATCTCATCGTCTCGTCTCGTCTCCCCTCCACCCCTCCCCTCCTCGTGTCTTCCCTCGCTTCCTCTCCTCCCTCCCCTCCTCTCCTCTCGTCTTCCCTCTACTACCCTCCTCTCCTCCACTTGTCTTCTCTACTCACCCCTCCCCTCCTCTCGTATTCCCTCCCCTCCTCTCCTTACTCCCTTCCTCTCCTCCCTCCCCTCTCATCCTTTCCTCGTCCCTCCACTACCCTCCTCCCCTCTCTTTCTCAGTCAGTCTGTTATTTGATGTTAGTAAGTCCAGACACCCAGTCAGCAGGACCAGCTGCCAGAATGCTCAGAGCAGTGTGTGAGTGTGAGTGTGTGTGTGTGTGTACCTGTAGAGACGGCTGGTAGAACAGGCTGGTTAGAACAGCAGGGAGGATGTGTGTGTGTGTGTGTGTAGAAGATGGCTAGCCTACGGGAGACAGTCGTCAGTAACACATTCTACTACAGACTGTAAGACACACAGACATATAGTTGTTACCAGTTAAGATACTGGCCACTGCATATCATACATTTATTTTCAAGATTTCAATGGGCATATTAAGGGACACATTTATTCACTGTTGTTGAAAACCATATAAGAGTCACTTGCAATTTTCTCGTAGTGTTTTCTAGCTCTTTTTGTGAAAGGACAGGATGTATCTCTGTGCTATGGAGACATTCAGCCCTGGTCTTTTGTCAGTGGCAGGAGAGATGGGCTGCCCAGTTCAATAGAAATCATGATAGTGAGAGATGGATAAAAATACTCTTACTTGTTCCTGTCGATATATGAACAGAACAGTTTCATTAAAAAAAGTCTCTCTCTCTCTCTCTCTCTTTGAGTAGGCATGACAGATGAGAAGGAGAGAAAGAGAGAGATGGTCACCTAGCTACAGCATCCATACTCTTTTCCACCTCCTTCTAGTCACCTAGCTACAGAGCTACAGCATCCATACTCTGTTCCCCCTCCTTCTAGTCACCTAGCTACAGAGCTACAGTATCCATACTCTGTTCCCCCTCCTTCTGGTCATCTAGCTACAGATCTACAGCATCCATACTCTGTTCCCCCTCCTTCTGGTTACCTAGCTACAGAGCTACAGCATCCATACTCTGTTAGTCACCTAGCTACAGAGCTACAGCATCCATCTACCTAGCTACAGATCTACAGCATCCATACTCTGTTCCCCCTCCTTCTGGTCACCTAGCTACAGATCTACAGCATCCATACTCTGTTCCCCCTCCTTCTGGTTACCTAGCTACAGATCTACAGCATCCATACTCTGTTTCCCCTCCTTCTGGTCACCTAGCTACAGATCTACAGCATCCATCACCTAGCTACAGAGCTACAGCATCCATACTCTGTTTCCCCTCCTTATGGTCATCTAGCTACAGATCTACAGCATCCATACTCTGTTCCCCCTCCTTCTGGTCATCTAGCTACAGCATCCTGACAAGTTTTGTTGAAACACTCTAGGCAGTAACACATATGACACGCTGCCAGGCAACACACACACACACACACACACACACACACACACACACACACACACACACACACACACACACACACACACACACACACACACACACACACACACACACACACACACACACACACACACACACACACACACACACACACACACACACACACACACACACACACACACACACACACACACACAGCAGCGCCATAACTAAAGGATCCTGAAAAACACTGGTTGTTGGCTGGTCCTTCTTTAAACTCAGACAAAAGCTTGTAGACTTCTGCTGCTACTGATGATGTAGGAGCAGCCTATAAATAGCATGTTATTCTTAACCCTGCCATCTTGGCCTAATTTTACATGTCCCAGGAGCTTCCTTCCTGATCCTGAGAATAGTGTGATGATTGAGTGGTGAAGTGTTGGATGACTGACTGACACCCTATCTTGTATGTAGTGCACTACTTTTGGCCAGAGCTCTATGGTTCTAGTCAAAAGTACTCTGGTTAAAATCAGTGCACTATGTAGGGAATGTGGTGTCATTTAGGATGTACCCAGTGAGTGTGGCAATGTCTAGCTGGCTTACTGGGTGGGTGGCTGTGTGGCTGTGTGGTTGAAGGGATGGCTGGGTGGCTATGTGGCTGTGTGGCTGAATGGCTGTGTGGCTGTGTGGTTGAAGGGATGGCTGGGTGGCTATGTGGCTGTGTGGCTGTGTGGTTGGGTGGCTGAAGGGCTGTGTGGCTGAAGAGCTGGGTGGTTGAAGGGCTGTGTGGCTGTGTGGCTGAAGGGCTGGGTGGCTGTGTGGCTGGGTGGCTGAAGGGCTGGGTGGCTGAAGGGCTGGGTGGCTGAAGGGCTGGGTGGCTGAAGGGCTGGGTGGCTGAAGGGCTGGGTGGCTGAAGGGCTGGGTGGCTGGAGGGCTGGGTGGCTGAAGGGCTGTGTGGCTGGGTGGCTGAAGGGCTGGAGGCTGTGTGGCTGAAGGGCTGGGTGGCTGAAGGGCTGGGTGGCTGGGTGGACCCTTTGGCAAATACCAGGCATAGCATGGTGAGTTAGTGATAGCCACGGCAGGCAGAGAGAGGGGTAAACTAGGACATCCATCCATAGGACTCCTCTGATAATACTCCGGGGCACTTTGGTTCCTTCCTCTCTCTCTCGCTCTGCCTTCCTCCCTGCCTCCCTCCCTCCCTGCCTTCCTCCCTCCCTCCCTGCCTCCCTCCCTCCCTCCCTGCCTTCCTGCCTCTCTCCCTGCCTTCCTGCCTCTCTCCCTGCCTGCCTTCCTGCCTCTCTCCCTCCCTGCCTCCCTCCCTCCCTCCCTGCCTGCCTTCCTGCCTGCCTCCCTCCCTGCCTCCCTCCCTCCCTGCCTCCCTGCTAACTGGCTTGTTACATAATAGATAACAATGGAGGGAGGGAAGGGAGGGAGGCAGAGAGGGAGGCAGGGAGGAAGGCAGGGAGGGAGGCAGGGAGGCAGGAAGGCAGGGAGAATGTTGAATGTTTCTATGTCTCTGAAAAATGTAATTCCCCAAACTTGTCTTCAGTGAGACCCAAGGGACCTGAGTGCCTGGGTATTTTTTGCAAATATTTCAAACAAACTTGTGCTGTTTAATTATGAAACACATGTCCACTCTTCTAGATCAGTTTGTACTTATGGTGGAATGGAAAACAATCATTTGTTGTCAGATTTAGGTTACAACCAGCTATTTCAGGTCACTACAAGTATGTACAAAATAAACTTATTTTACAACCAGTATACAACCTGACCATAACGTCACAAACAACGTCATAATGACAACCAGTATACAACCTGACCATAACGTCACAAACAACATCATAATGACAACCAGTATACAACCTGACCATAACGTCACAAACAACGTCATAATGACAACCAGTATACAACCTGACCATAACGTCACAAACAACGTCATAATGACAACCAGTATACAACCTGACCATAACGTCACAAACGTCATAATGACAACCAGTATACAACCTGACCATAACGTCACAAACAACGTCATAATGATAACCAGTATACAACCTGACCATAACGTCACAAACGTCATAATGACAACCAGTATACAACCTGACCATAACGTCACAAACAACGTCATAATCACAACCAGTATACAACCTGACCATAACGTCACAAACAACGTCATAATGACAACCAGTATACAATCTGGCCATAACATCATAATGACAACCTGTATACAACCTGACCATAACGTCACAAACAACGTCATAATGACAACCAGTATACAACCTGACCATAACGTCACAAACAACGTCATAATGACAACCAGTATACAACCTGACCATAACGTCACAAACAACGTCATAATGACAACCAGTATACAACCTGACCATAACGTCACAAACAACGTCATAATGACAACCAGTATACAACCTGACCATAACGTCACAAACAACGTCATAATGACAACCAGTATACAATTTCACCATAACGTCACAAACAACGTCATAATGACAACCAGTATACAATCTGACCATAACGTCACAAACAACGTCATAATGACAACCAGTATACAATCTGACCATAACGTCACAAACAACGTCATAATGACAACCAGTATACAATTTCACCATAACGTCACAAACGTCATAATGACAACCAGCATACAACCTGACCATAACGTCCCAAACAACGTTATAATGATTTTTTTGATTCTACAAATCATTGATCTCTACTCAACCATTGTTCATTTGGAAGTGATTACTTGCCAAAGGGTCTTCCTGATCCTATCATATTTGATATCAATCACTATGTTGTTCTTCCATGAAGACTATGAGAGTAGTGTTGTCTATATTTTACTGGACACAATCACCAGCTGCATGTGACACACACACCCCCACCCTCCATTGAGCAAATCTGACCATAATTCTATCCTCCTGATTCATGCTTACAAGCAAAACCTAAAGCAGGAAGTACCAGTGATTCGCTCAATACGGAAGTGGTCAGATGACGCGGCTGCTACACTACAGGACTGTTTTGCTAGCACAGACTGGAATATGTTCCGGGATTCATCCAATTGCATTCAGGAGTATACCACCTCAGTCATCGGCTTCATCAATAAGTGCATCGATGATGTCATCCCCACAGTGACCGTACGTACATATCCCAACCAGAAGCCATGAATTACAGGCAACATCCGCATTGAGCTAAAGGCTAGAGCTGCCGCTTTCAAGGACCGGGACACTAATCCGGATGCTTATAATAAATCCCGCTATGCCCTCAGACGAACCATCAAACAAGCAAAGCATCAATACAGGATTAAGATTGAATCCTACTACACCGGCTCTGATGCTCATCGGATGTGGCAGGGCTTGAAAACTATTAAGGACTACAAAGGGAAATCCAGACACAAGCTTCCCAGTGACGCGAGCCTACCAGACGAGCTAAATGCCTTTTATGCTCCGTTCGATGCAAGCAACACTGAAGCATGCACGAGAGCCCCGGCTGTTCTGGATGACTGTGTGATAACGTTCTCGGTAGCCAATGTGAGGGGCCAGATGGATTACCAGGACGCATACTCAAAGCATGCATGGACCAACTGGCAAGTGTCTTCACCGACATTTTCAACCTACTGAGTCTATAATACCGGTTTCAAGCAGACCACCATAGTCCTTGTGCCTACCAAGGAAGCGAAGGTAACCTGCCTAAATTATTACCGCCCTGTAGCACTGGCGTCGGTAGCCAGGAAGTGCTTTGAAAGGCTGGTCATGGCTCACAACAACAGCATCCTCCCGGATACCCTAAACCCACTCCAATTCGCATACCGCCCCAACAGATCCACAGATGATGCAATCTCAATTGCACTCCACACTGCCCTTTCCCACCTGGACAAAAGGAACAGCTATGTGAGAATGCTGTTCATTGACTACAGCTCAGCGTTCAACACCATAGTGCCCATGAAGCTCATCACTAAGCTAAAGAACCTGGGACTGAACACCTCCCACTGCAACTGGATCCTGGACTTCCTGACTGGCCGCCCCCAGGTGGTCAGGGTAGGTAACAACACGTCTGCCACACTGATCCTATACACTGGGGCCCCTCAGGTGTGTGTACTTAATCCCCTCCTGTACTCCCTGTTCACCCACGAATCCAAAACCATCATTAAGTTTGCTGACGACACAACAGTGGTAGGCCTGATCACCGACAACGATGAGGCAGCCTATAGGGAGGAGGTCAGAGAACTGGCAGTGTGGTGCCAGAATAACAACCTCTCCCTCAATGTGATCAAGACAAAGGAGCTGATCGTGGACTATAGGAAAAGGCGGGCCAAACAGGCCCCCATTAACATCAACGGGGCTGTAGTGGAGCGGGTCGAGAGTTTCAAGTTCCTTGGTGTCCACATCACCAACAAACTATAATTTTCCAAACACACCAAGACAGTCGTGAAGAGGGCACGACAAAACCTTTTCCTCAGAAGACTGAAAAGATGTGGCATGGGTCCCCAGAACCTCAAAAGGTTATACAGAAGCACCACCGAGAGCATCCTGACTGACTGCATCACCACCTGGTATGGCAACTGCTCATTGGCTCATTCCCCCCTCCCCTGTAACTATTCCCCAGGTCGTTGCTGTGAATGGGAATGTGTTCTCAGTCAATTTACCTGGTAGAATATGGATTAAAATGTGTTTTTTTTAAAGCTGATATGGAGTCTTCCCTATACCTGAAGTCTAACGTTATATTCCTGTGTGTGTGTGTGTGTGTGTGTGTGTGTGTGTGTGTGTGTGTGTGTGTGTGTGTGTGTGTGTGTGTGTGTGTGTGTGTGTGTGTGTGTGTGTGTGTGTGTGTGTGTGTGTAGGATCACAACCACAGCAGCCTGTATGATGGATCTGAGGCGGTATCCTCTGGATGAACAGAACTGCACACTGGAGATCGAGAGCTGTGAGTACCACCTTTGCCACTGGCTGCAGAACACTCCCCTCCCGTGAAGACGTCACACCCGGACCAATTTACATATAATACTTCTATCATAGAAATAGAATTAGTAGGATATTCATTTATTTTACCTTTTGTAAGCATTAGACAACTCGTTGTCATGCCAAACATGTATGGTGAACAGGAAATGAACATGGGACGTACTCAAATATACAGTATAATGTATACATAATGCAGCAGAGAGAGAGAGAGAGAGAGAGAGAGAGAGAGAGAGAGAGAGAGAGATTCTCATTTCATTAAAACCTCACCACCCCCCTTAAAAAAACACCAAAATATATCCTGTACTGTATACATGTACCATACTCACCTTTCCCTCTGCCACAGAATACAAAACAACATTACAATTCACAATAACCAAAACCTCGCCATTTCTACAACCGTATATCCAAAACATCTTCCCCATCTATACAGACAGCCCCCCCAACACACCATATCTCCTGAAACATCTCCACACTTTTTATCATTCTATAGAACTCAAATTCTACCCAAAGGTGCACAGAGACCATCCCATTAAATAATAGTTAAGAGTCTGTTATCCCCCCACCTTTGACCCTGTTCCTCCTCGTTAGCCAAATAGCCAACTTTGTCTGAGCAAACAGAAAATTCAACAAAACACGTCTGGCCTTCTGCTTACTTTAATACCTGTACCCATTATAAAACATCCCAACAGTAAAAACCATCCCCAACCTCTCGCACAGACATCCCAACAGTAAAAACCATCCCCAACCTCTCGCACAGACATCCCAACAGTAAAAACCATCCCCAACCTCTCGCACAGACATCCCAACAGTAAAAACCATCCCCAACCTCTCGCACAGACATCCCAACAGTAAAAACCATCCCCAACCTCTCGCACAGACATCCCAACAGTAAAAACCATCCCCAACCTCTCGCACAGACATCCCAACAGTAAAAACCATCCCCAACCTCTCGCACAGACATCCCAACAGTAAAAAACATCCCCAACCTCTCGCACAGACATCCCAACAGTAAAAACCATCCCCAACCTCTCGCACAGACATTCCAACAGAGGCATTAACCTGGTGCACACAGAATACACATGAATCACAGTTTCTCTCATAACACAGAAAGGACCCCCCTGCCCGACTCCCGGTTCAACCTGTGCCAACCAGCTGTTAGTGGCCAAGGCTCCATGTAGAACCCTCCCCTGACCTCCATCTAAAACCCACCATACTCTCCGCCACACATATCCCCTGCCACTGATGTGCCTTCACTCCTGTTAGGCTCCTAATGTTCCTCACCTTAACACAGAGGTTGTAGAGGGCTTTACCTCCCACATCCTCAAACTCCCCCAGACTCCTAATGTTCCTCACCTTAACGCAGAGGTTGTAGAGGGCTTTAACTCCCACATCCTCAAACTCCCCCAGGCTCCTAATGTTCCTCACCTTAATGCAGAGGTTCTAGAGGGCTTTACCTCCCACCACTTCAAACTCCCCCAGGCTCAGAGTGTTAAAATCTAACAAGTCCTCCAGACCCCTTTGCCAGTCCCCAGTCTCTGCCGTCAGCTGCAGTGGCAGAAACATTGGTGGCCCCTCCCCCCTTGGCCGCTCAAACACCCCCCTTACCGGCTCAGACAGTGCCTCCTGGACCTCCTCCAGGAATCTCTCCAGCAGCCTAAGAGACGATATTCCTGTTTGTTGTGCCAGGACTTCTGGGGTTTTCCACCCCTCCTCTCCCAGCAGTCGCTGGTCACCCAGCCTTAGTAAACCTACTGCCATAAGTTGCCTCTGCAGGGTGGCCGACTGAACCGATCTCAAAGGGATGGCTGAGTTGTGGAAGATAGGCTCCTCCCACACCCACAGCCCAGGCTCCACACCCCCTTCTCATATGGGACTTAGCAGCTGCCAGGCCCTCAGCACTGCAGAGTAAAAATCAGAGCGACCTGCTGTACTCAGCCTCTACAGCTTCACGAGGAACAGCTGCCGGTCCAACCCTAATCCGCCAGCTCTCCTCAGCAGTGTGAATGCTGATTCCCTCCAGCCAACATCAGTATAGTACAGCAGTCTCTGCACCGTCTTTATTCGGAAAGCAGCCACCCTGCTCTCCAGTTCCACCAGACCCTGTGCTCCTTCGTGGAGGGTCATGTACAACACTGCTGCCCTCAGCCAGTGATGGCCCGACCAGTCCACCAGCTTGCGTTGCAGGTCTGCGAGTGGGGGGGTTGAGGACAACCAGTTTATGCCACAGGGAAGATGACACCAGGTTGTTTATTATCAGCATCCTCCCTCTATATGACACTTGGGACAGGAGCCACCTCCACCTGGCCAGTCTTGACACCACTGCCTGTAACAGCCCCTCCCAGTTCTTCCTGACCCACCTCTCTGAGCCCAGATACACCCCCAACATTTTAAGCCCTTCACAACACCACTGCAAGCCCCCTGGAAGCAGAGGAGGGGCCCTATCCCTCCATGCCCCACATAACAGAGCTTTGCTCTTGCCCCAGTTTACCTTAGCTGATGAAGCTCCCTCGTACACCTTCAGACTAGTCTCTGTGCCTGCATATCCTTACCATCCCTGACCATCTCAGAAACGTCATCTGCACACGCTGACACGGCTATGCCTGCTGACACGGCTATGCCTGTCAACACAACCATGCCTGTCCAGCACACTCCCTGCAATCTCCTGCGTAGCAGGCCCAAAAAAAGGTTCAATGGCTAATGTAGATAACTACCTCGATAGAGGGCATCCTTGTCTAATGCCCCATCTCACCCAGACTGGCCTACTGAGCCCCCCACCAACCTTGACCATACATGACGCCCCAGCATACAACAATACATCTTCACGCAGGTCAAAAACCTTTCCCCCAAACACAGACATCACATTAAACAGATACTCATGGTCCACTCTATTAAATAACTTCTCTTGATCTAAAGAGACCAGTCCAAAGTTCACATTAGAACCTCTCGACAAGTCCAACATGTCCCCAATTAAGAAGTTGTCCGTGATTGAGCGTCCCGGTACACAATATGTTTGGTCCTTATGTACTATTGAATCCAGATGGGACTTCAGTCTGTTAGAGAGGACCTTGGCAAATGTCTTGTAGTCTGCACAGAGCAATGCCACAGGCCTCCAGTTCTTAAGTTCACACAAGTCCCCTTTTTTGGGCAGGAGAGTCAGACCCGCCCGATGGCAGCTCATCGGCAACTCTCCTACCCCGACGCATTCACGCAACACACCAAATAAGTCTAGTCCAATTATCCCCCAGAATGTTTTATAAAACTCCACAGGGAGCCCATCGACTCCTGGTGCACGACCAGGGGACATCTGGGTTACGGCCTCTGCCAGTTCAATGGACAACAGAGGAATGTCAATTTCAGAGAACTTAGGGAGTTCTGCGAACAAGACCTGAGCACCCATAGGATCACACAGTTCTGCCCTATACAACTCAGGATAAAACTCCACAGTTTGCTCCCGCATCTCCCCACCACAGAGGTCACCCGCCCATCAGACAGCCGTAGACAATGCATACCCTTGGCTTCACCGCTCTGTCTTTTCAAACCAAAGAAGAAGGAGCTGAGAGCATCCATCTCCTTGCGCATGGAGAACCTAGCTCTTACAAGTGCTCTCTTTGCTTTAACCTGGAAAAAACTGCCCAGGTCCCTATGCAATTCAGCTAAATTAGCCTGGAGGCCTACATTCCCTTGCCCCACCATCTCTACCTCCATCTCACTAATACTATGCTCTAGTTCCCCCAATACTCTCCTAGCCTCTGAGGATGAGAGAGCTGTATACTGTTGACAGAAAAGCCGAATTTGGACTTTCCCCACATCCCACCATTGACTCAGACTCATACTCCTCTCTTCGCTGCCCCCACTTTTACCAAAAAGTCTGTAAACCTGAGCAAGAAGTGACATCTTGTAAGAGCTTTACATTGAACTTCCAATAGGATGCCTGCTGGGGCCCTGCTGAAATAGACAGCAGAGCCATGGTTATGTGGTGTTCCAAAAACACCACCGGGAGAATGGTAGTTTCCAACAGCCTATTGCTCTGATTCCTGGACATGAAAAACGATCAAGTTGGGCTGCACTCACCCTAGCCCCAAAAACCTTCACCCATTATTACTGTCTTGTGTTGGGATGTTTAGTTCTCCAAACATCCACTAGGTCAAACTGATTAATGATGTCCCTTAACACTCCCACTGACACTGAATGAGGATTTTCCCCATTTCTGTCTTTCGTAAAAATCCATTGCACAGTTCCAGTCCCCGCCGACCACCAGCGTCTCCTCAGGCGCTACCTGTGAGAGTTCCTGTCTAAGACTCCCAAATAGAACCCCTCTCTCTCTCTCCCTGTGTTAGGTGCATACACATTTATAAAGACAAAACCCATGTTGGTAATTTCTGCTTTAACAACAAGCAGCCTATCCCTACACACCTCCTTTGAGGAGCAACGTTTGACAGACAGCCCCGGTCTCCCCTGCACTAACATTTGTCCCATGGCTCAACATACCTGCCCCTTTCCACCAGAGCCCCCAATCGGCATCATTCACCACATCAATATGCGTCTCCTGCAGAAACAACACCTGTACTTTTTTTTGTTCTACATATTCACCCAACACACTCCTCTTCCCCTCATCTCTGGCGCCATTTATATTAAGCGAGCCTACCCAGAGTCTCCATAAGAAATGGGAGAAAAGCCAGCAAAGAAAGAGACCAATAGCAAAGCTCAAAAAGCCACAGTGCCAGAAAGAAACTACATCTAAATAGTGTCTGAAGATAGACCCTTACTCACTGTTGTTATCCACTTCCTCAACCTAAACCGTTTCCTGGGTGAGAGGACACTATGCCCCTAATTTTTCATATGTTCTACTGATCATACAAACTTTCTCAGATCAGAAAAAAAATCCTCAAGATGAACTTTTTTCCTCTTGGTCTCATTCAGGAACCTTGTCAGTTCCCTCAACGTGTACTTTGATCCCTCTGCTTGACTGGCTGTCAGCTCCGGACCCATTGAAACCCTCCTCATTATCCTCTTCCTCAGACTCACTTTCTTCCTCATCTCCATCTCCCATCCTGACCACCTGCCCTTCCTCCCCCCAGCACAAGGCAAAGGTTCCATGGTGCCTTTGCCCACCACAGCCTCCACCCTCCTTTCTTCTCCCACGTTTTCCTTTTCCGCTTGACACCCTCCTCCTCCCCCTTGAGTCTCTTACACTTCCCCACTATACTCTCCTCATCCACTAGCATCACCTGACTAGACCCAGCCTCATCTACACCACCCTCCATAGTATGACTAGGCCCAGCCTCATCTACACCACCATCCATAACCTGACTAGGCCCAGCCTCATCTACCCCACCATCCATAACCTGACTAGGCCCAGCCTCATCTACACCACCCTCCATAGTATGACTAGACCCAGCCTCATCTACACCACCATCCATAACCTGACTAGGCCCAGCCTCATCTACCCCACCATCCATAACCTGACTAGACCCAGCCTCATCTACACCACCATCCATAACCTGACTAGACCCAGCCTCATCTACACCACCCTCCATAGTATGACTAGGATTTAAAGGGGCTAGTGATACATTTTTTACATGTATGGCAGCAGCCACTCAATGTTAGTGGTGGCTGTTTAACAATGTGATGGCCTTGAGATAGAAGCTGTTTTTCGGTCTCTCTGTCCCTGCTTTGATGCACCTGTACTGACCTCGCCTTCTGGATGATAGCGGGGTGAACAGGCAGTGGCTCGGGTGGTTGTCGTCCTTGATGATCTTTATGGCCTTCCTGTGACATCGGGTGGTGTAGGTGTCCTGGAGGGCAGGTAGTTTGCCCCTGGTGATGCTTTGTGCAGACCTCACTACCCTTTGGAGAGCCTTACGGTTGTGGGTGGAGCAGCTGCCATACCAGGCGGTGATACAGCCCGACAGGATGCTCTCGATTGTGCATCTGTAAAAGTTTGTGAGTGCTTTTGGTGACAAGCTGAATTTCTTCAGCCTTCTGAGGTTGAAGAGGTGCGGCTGCGCCTTCTTCCCGATGCTGTCTGTGTGGGTGGACCAATTCGGTTTGTCCGTGATGTGTACGCCGAGGCACTTAAAACTTTCTACCCTCTCCACTACTGTCCCGTCGATGTGGATAGGGGGGTGCTATCTCTGCTGTTTCCTCAAGTCCACGATCATCTCCTTTGTTTTGTTGACGTTGAGTGTTAGGTTATTTTCCTGACACCACACTTCGAGGGCCCTCACCTCCTCCCTGTAGGCCATCTCGTTGTTGTTGGTAATCAAGCCTACCACTGTAGTGTCGTCTGCAAACTTGATGATTGAGTTGGAGGCGTGCGTGGCCACGCAGTCGTGGGTGAACAGGGAGTACAGGAGAGGGCTCAGAACGCACCCATGTGAGGCCGCAGTGTTGAGGATCAGCGGGGTGGAGATGTTGTTTCCTACCCTCACCACCTGGGGGCGGCCCGTCAGGAAGTCCAGTACCTAGTTGCACAAGGCGGGGTCGAGACCCAGGGTCTCAAGCTTAATGACGAGTTTGGAGGGTACTATGGTGTTAAATGCTGAGCTGTAGTCGATGAACAGCAATCTCACATAGGTATTCCTCTTGTCCAGATGGGTTAGGGCCGTGTGCAGTGTGGTTGCGATTACGTCGTCTGTGGACCTATTGGGGCGGTAAGCAAATTGGAGTGGGTCAAGGATGTCAGGTAGAGTGGAGGTGATATGGTCCTTGACTAGTCTCTCAAAGCACTTCATGATGACGGAAGTGAGTGCTACGGGGCGGTAGTCGTTTAGCTCAGTTACCTTAGCTTTCTTGGGAACAGGAACAATGGTGGCCCTCTTGAAGCATGTTGGAACAGCAGACTGGGATAAGGATTGATTGAATATGTCCGTAAACACACCAGCCAGGTGGTCTGCGCATGCTCTGAGGACGTGGCTGGGGATGCCATCTGGGCCGGTAGCCTTGCGAGGGTTAACACATTTAAATATTTTACTCACATCGGCTGCAGTGAAGGAGAGTCCACAGGTTTTGGTAGCGGGCCGTGTCAGTGGCACTGTATTGTCCTCAAAGCAAGCAAAGAAGTTGTTTAGTCTGTCTGGGAGCAAGACATCCTGGTCCGCGACGGGGCTGGTTTTCTTCTTGTAATCCGTGATTGACTGTAGACCCTGCCACATACCTCTTGTGTCTGAGCCGTTGATTTGCCACTCTACTTTGTCTCTATACTGACACTTAGCTTGTTTGATTGCCTTGCGGAGGGAATAGCTACACTGTTTGTATTCGGTCATGTTTCCGGTCACCTTGCCCTGGTTAAAAGCAGTGGTTTGTGCTTTCAGTTTCGCGCGAATGCTGACATCAATCCACGGTTTCTGGTTTGGAAATGTTTTAATAGTTGCTGTGGGTACGACATCGCCAATGCACTTGCCAATGCACCCTATGTCTATCTCTCTGTCTCTCTGTCTATCTCTCTGTCTCTCTCTCTCTCTGTTTCTCTCTCTGTCTCTCTATCTCTCTCTCTCTGTCTCTCTGTCTCTCTGTCTCTCTCTCTCTCTGTATCTCTCTCTGTCTCTGTCTCTCAATTCAATTCAATTCAAGGGGCTTTATTGGCATGGGAAACGTGTTAACATTGCCAAAGCAAGTGAGGTAGATAATATACAAAAGTGAAATAAACAATAAGAATTAACAGTAAACATTACACATACAGAAATTTCAAAACAATAAAGACATTACAAATGTCATATTATACATATATATACAGAGTTGTAACAATGTACAAATGGTTAAAGAACACAAGGGAAAATAAATAAGCATAAATATGGGTTGTATTTACAATGGTGTTTGTTCTTCACTGGTTGCCCTTTTCTTGTGGCAACAGGTCACAAATCTTGCCGCTGTGATGGCACACTGTGGAATTTCCCCCAGTAGATATTTATCAAAGTTTATCAAAATTGGATTTGTTGTCGAATTCTTTGTGGATCTGTGTAATCTGAGGGAAATATGTATCTCTAATATGGTCATATGTTGGACAGGAGGTTAGGAAGTGCAGCTCAGTTTCCACCTCATTTTGTGGGCAGTGTGCACATAGCCTGTCTTCTCTTGAGAGCCAGGTCTGTCTACGGCGGCCTTTCTCAATAGCAAGGCTATGCTCACTAAATCTGTACATAGACAAAGCTTTCCTTAAGTTTGGGTCAAAACTTTTTGTTTTCTCATGAATTGTGCTGCTGTCCTGGGGCTCTGTGGGGTGTGTTTGTGTTTGTGAACAGAGCCCCAGGACCAGCTTGCTTAGGGGACTCTTCTCCAGGTTCATCTCTCTGTAGGTGATGGCTTTGTTATGGAAGGTTTGGGAATCGCTTCCTTTTAGGTGGTTGTAGAATTTAACAGCTCTTTTCTGGATTGTGGAAATTAGTGGGTATCGGCCTAATTCTGCTCTGCATGCATTATTTGGTGTTTTACGTTGTACACGGAGGATATTTTTGCAGAATTCTGTATGCAGTGTCTCAATTTGGTGTTTGTCCCATTTTGTGAAGTCTTGGTTGATGAGCGGACCCCAGACCTCACAACCGTAAAGGGCAATGGGCTCTATGACTGATTCAAGTATTTTTAGCCAGATCCTAATTGGCATGTTGAAATTTATGTTCCTTTTGATGGCAAAGAATGCCCTTCTTGCCTTGTCTCTCAGATCGTTCACAGCTTTGTGGAAGTTACCTGTGGCGCTGATGTTTAGGCCAAGGTATGTATAGTTTTTTGTTTGCTCTAGGGCAACAGTGTCTAGATGGAATTTGTATTTGTGGTCCTGGCGACTGGACCTTTTTTGGAACACCATTATTTTGGTCTTGCTGAGATTTACTGTCAGGGCCCAGGTCTGACAGAATCTGTGCAGAAGATCTAGGTGCTGCTGTAGGCCCTCCTTGGTTGCGGACAGAAGCACCAGATCATCAACAAACATTTGACTTCGGATTCTAGTAGGTTGAGGCCGGGTGCTGCAGACTTTTCTAGTGTCCGCGCCAATTCTTTGATATATATGTTGAAGAGGGTGGGGCTTAAGCTGCATCCCTGTCTCAACCCACGACCCTGTGTGAAGAAATGTGTGTGTTTTTTGCCAATTTTAACCGCACACTTGTTGTTTGTGTACATGGATTTAATAATGTCGTATGTTTTATCCCCAACAACACTTTCCACCAATTTGTATAGCAGACCCTCATGCCAAATTGAGTCGAAGGCTTTTTTTTAAATCAACAAAGCATGAGAAGACTTTGCCTTTGTTTTGGTTTGTTTGGTTGTCAATTAGGGTGTGCAGGGTGAATACATGGTCTGTTGTACGGTAATTTGGTAAAAAGCCAATTTGACATTTGCTCAATACATTGTTTTCGTTGAGGAAATGTACGAGTCTGCTATTAATGATAATGCAGAGCATTTTCCCAAGGTTACTGTTGACGCATATTCCACGGTAGTTATTGGGGTCAAATTTGTCTCCACTTTTGTGGATTGGGGTGATCAGTCCTTGGTTCAAAATATTGGGGAAGATGCCAGAGCTAAGGATGATGTTAAAGAGTTTTAGTATAGCCAATTGGAATTTGTTGTCTGTATATTTGATCATTTCATTAAGGATACCATCAACACCACAGGCCTTTTAGGGTTGGAGGGTTTTTATTTTGTCCTGTAACTCGTTCAAGGTAATTGGAGAATCCAGTGGGTTCTGGAAGTCTTTAATAGTTGATTCTAAGATTTGTAATTGACCATGTATATGTTTTTGCTCTTTATTCTTTGTTATAGAGCCAAAAAGATTGGAGAAGTGGTTTACCCATACATCTCCATTTTGGATAGATAAATCTTTGTGTTGTTGTTTGTTTAGTGTTTTCCAATTTTCCCAGAATTTTCTACTGCCAAGTTTACACCTTCACTATTGCGTGAAACATTTTACCCAGGAAATTGTCTAGAAGGGATTGAATTTGTTGTTGCCTAATTTTTTTTGGTAGGTTTCCAAACTGCATTCCTTCCATCTATAGCATTTCTTAATGTTACTCAGTTCCATTGGCTTTGATGCCTCGTGATTGGGTATTGCTCTGTTCAAGTAGACTGTGATTTTTTGACTGTGTTCACAGTCAGTGGGCTGACTGTGAACGCTCTGAGAGACTCTGGGTTGAGGTCAGTGATAAAGTAGTCTACAGCACTACTGCCAAGCGATGAGCTATAGGTGTCTCTCTCTCTCTCTCTGTCTCTCTGTCTCTCTCTATCTATCTCTCTGTCTCTCTCTGTGTGTATCTCTCTGTCTCTCTGTATCTCTCTCTCTCTCTGTCTCTGTATCGCTATCTCTCTGTCTCTGTCTCTGTCTGTCTCTCTCTCTGTCTCTCTGTCTCTCTCTCTCTCTTTGTATCTCTATCTCTCTGTGTATCTCTCTGTCTCTGTCTCTCTCTCTCTCTTTATCTCTCTCTCTCTCTCTGTCTCTCTGTCTCTCTCTATCTATCTTTCTGTCTCTCTCTGTGTGTATCTCTCTGTCTCTCTGTATCTCCCTGTCTCTCTGTCTCTGTACCTCTATCTCCCTGTCTCTCTGTCTCTCTCTCTCTCTGTCTCTCTGTCTCTCTTTCTGTCACTCTGTTTCTCTTTCTCTCCACTATTTCTTTCTCCCTTTCCTGATCTCTCTCTCTCTCCTACACAGTCCTCTATTTCCTCATCTGTCTCTGTACCACTCTCCCTCTTTAAATCTCTCTCTCATCTCTTTTCTTTGCCCTGCTCTTCCACCCTCTTTTTTCTACCAGCCTTTGTATATATCTCTCTCTCGCATACTTTTTTCTCTCTCTTTCTCACACACACACAGTTCACACACACACGGCTTACATACACACAGGGCTTGAGTGTAGTTTTGATCAGCAGACTGTAACAGCCCAGTATCTGCTTTTCTAGTTCTGGTTTTAACATGTGAATCACTCTGTGCCAGAGCATGCTATTACATTCACACTAATGAGCCACAGAGAACTCTCACTTCACTTGATAAACTTGATGCATTTTTTAACAGACATAACTCTCAGAACTACAGATCCCAGACATAACTCTCAGACCAACAGAACCCAGACTTAACTCTCAGAACTACAGATCCCAGACATAACTCTCAGAACTACAGAACCCAGACATAACTCTCAGAACTACAGAACCCAGACTTAACTCTCAGAACTACAGAACCCAGACATAACTCTCAGAACTACAGATCCCAGACATAACTCAGAACTACAGAACCCAGACTTAACTCTCAGAACTACAGATCCCAGACATAACTCCGAACTACAGAACCCAGACTTAACTCTCAGAACTAAAGATCCCATGGTAGATGTTGGGACTGCCTGGCAGGTTACAGATCCCATGGTAGGTGATAGTACTGTCTGGCTGTCTGGCTACAGATCCCATGGTAGATGGTAGTACTGTCTGGCTGGTTACAGATCCCATGGTAGATGGTAGTACTGTCTGGCTGGTTACAGATCCCATGGTAGATGATAGTACTGTCTGGCTGTCTGGCTGGTTACAGATCCCATGGTAGATGGTAGTACTGTCTGGCTGTCTGGATGCAGATCCCATGGTAGGTGATAGTACTGTCTGGCTGGCTACAGATCTCATCATGGTAGATGATAGTACTGTCTGGCTGGCTACAGATTGTGTAGTTATTGATGTATTCCTCTACTATCCCCTTTGAATACCTTATATACACATACAAAACACACACAACTCTAGATGTTACACAAACACACACACACACAAATGCACATGCATTTTCTCTCTCTCTCTCTCTCTCTCTCTCTCTCTCTCTCTCTCTCTCTCTCTCTCTCTCTCTCTCTCTCTCTCTCTCTCTCTCTCTCTCTCTCTCTCTCTCTCTCTCTCTCTCTCTCTCTCTCTCTCTCTCTCTCTCCCTGGACTCACATAACATAACAACCACCTCCCTGGACGGACGGACAAGCCCAGTGATGTGATTGGTTGACAGACGTCTGTCCCAGAAGGAGCAGTGTTGAAGATAGAGAACAATGGGCCAGAACTAATAGATCTGATTCAAACTGAGTAACCAACCAGAACCTTCTCTCCCCCCCCCCCCCCCCCCCCCCCCCCCGCCTCGGGCTCTATCTGCCCTTTTCTGACCAGCTACACACACACACATGCACATACACACACATCTACATACACACACACACAAGGAAAGCACGCACACACACACAGTAGTGATGCGCGGGTCAGCTGTTTGGTCAACTGCACCCGCCCACAACCGGCCAGACTATATATGATAAAGTGAAAATCTGAGGCCCACACCCGACCCTAACCCACTGATATAGAACATCTGAGGCCCAAACCAGGCCCTAACCCACTGATATAGAACATCTGAGGCCCAAACCAGGCCCTAACCCACTGATATAGAACATCTGAGGCCCAAACCAGGCCCTAACCCACTGATATAGAACATCTGAGGCCCACACCCGACCCTAATCCACCGATATAGAACATCTGAGGCACACACCCGACCCTAACCCACCGATATAGAACATCTGAGGCCCCACCCAACCCTAACCCACCGATATAGAACATCTGAGGCCCACACCTGACCCTAACACTCTAATATAGAACATTTGAGGCCCACACCCGACCCTAACCCACTGATATAGAACATCTGAGGCCCCACCCGACCCTAACCCACTGATATAGAACATCTGAGGCCCACACCCGGCCCCAACCCACTAATATAGAACATCTGAGGCCCCACCTGACCCTAACCCACCGATATAGAACATCTGAGGCCCCACCCGACCCTAACCCACTAATATAGAACATCTGAGGCCCACACCCGACCCTAACCCACTAATATAGAACATCTGAGGCCCCACCTGACCCTAACCCACTGATATAGAACATCTGAGGCCCCACCTGACCCTAACCCACCGATATAGAACATCTGAGGCCCACACCCGACCCTAACCCACTGATATAGAACATCTGAGGCCCCACCCGACCCTAACCCACTAATATAGAACATCTGAGGCCCACACCCGACCCTAACCCACTAATATAGAACATCTGAGGCCCCACCTGACCCTAACCGACCGATATAGAACATCTGAGGCCCACACCCGACCCTAACCCACTGATATAGAACATCTGAGGCCCCACCCGACCCTAACCCACTGATATAGAACATCTGAGGCCCCACCCGACCCTAACCCACTGATATAGAACATCTGAGGCCCCACCCGACCCTAACCCACTGATATAGAACATCTGAGGCCCACACCCGACCCTAACCCACTAATATAGAACATTTGAGGCCCACACCCGACCCTAACCCACTAATATAGAACATCTGAGGCCCACACCCGACCCTAACCCACTGATATAGAACATCTGAGGCCCACACCTGACCCTAACCCACTGATATAGAACATCTGCTGTTGGCTACAGTCAGATACAGCGTAAATATATTTTGACAGGGGGTGCAGCATTTTTTTTGTTGCCTGGTTTAGATTTGTTTCTGCTTATAATTTCTGACATTTTGGTAGGCTATTTCTTAGTCAACTTACCTATAATTACATAGATGCAGCATGTTGCCCTAGAGGACTAAATAAACCCCTGCTCACCAGAATAATGTCGATATAAATTGATAGAATGCTTCAATCTATTGACATCGGCAAAGGTTTCTTTGTCATCTCTGCTTCTTTCGGGGCTGAAAGACGTTTAGGGACCGGGGGGGAAATGCAATAACACATTTTTTTTTTTTTTTTTTTTTTTTTCTCGATTGACATCAGTTTGACCCAATTGTAAGGAAATAGAAAGCTGTGAAAACAACCCAACATGTTGCTAATAAGATTTCACTTTGGCTTGGATGCATAATTATTTTATGTGGTTGAAATACTATCAGCTTTTAAAAATGTATTTACATAGGCAAGTCACTTTAGGACAAATTCTAATGATGGCCTATGGGATACTCCCAATCATGGCCAGATGTGATACAGCCTGGATTTGAACCAGGCTGTACACTGAGATACAGTGCCTTAGACCACGGCGCCACTCGGGAGCTTTGATGATGCTGATAAAGAGGGACCATCCGTAGAGGTGCTATAACTGCAAATTCACATTCTCTCAAGATGCTGAAAGCAAGAAATCCTATTTCTCCACTCCTTGCCGTGTCAACATTTTGCATACATTTGGTGGATCATTTTACTGCAAGCATTAATTCTTCAGGAGTTAATAGTAAGGCTACAGTTGAAGTCGGAAGTTTACATACACCTTAGCCAAATACATTAACAATTTTAAACTACATTTTTTCACAATTCCTGACATCAAATCAAAGTTTATTTGTCATGTATGCTGAATACAACAGACCTTACAATGAAATGCTTACTTAGAGGCTCTAACCAATAGTGCAAAAAAGGTATTGGTTAACAATAGGTAAGTAAAGAAATAAAACAACAGTAAAAAGAGGCTACTTACAGACACCGGTTAGTCAGGCTGATTGAGGTAGTATGTAGATATGGTTAAAGTGACTATGTATATATGATAAACAGAGAGTAGCAGTAGCGTAAAAGAGGGGGTGGTGGGTGGTGGGCGGGACACAATGCAGATAGCCCGGTTAGCCACTGTGCGGGAGCACTGGTTGGTCGGCCCAATTGAGGTAGTATGTACATGAATGTATAGTTAAAGTGACTATGCATATATGATAAACAGAGAGTAGCAGCAATGTAAAAAGAGGTGTTGGGGGAGGCACACAATGCAAATAGTCCGGGTAGCCATTTGATTACCTGTTCAGGAGTCTTATGGCTCGGGGGTAAAAACTGTTGAGAAGCCTTTTTTTCCTAGACTTGGCACTCCAGTACCACTTGTCATGCAGTAGTAGAGAGAACAGTCTATGACTGGGGTGGCTGGGGTCTTTGACCATTTTTAGGGCCTTCTTCTGACACCGCCTGGTGTAGAGGTCCTGGATGGCAGGCAGCTTATGTCACGAACCTCGCCGAAGATGGTGCCTCTCCCTGTTCGGGCGGCGCTCGGCGGTCGTCGTCGCCGGCCTATTAGCTGCCATCGATTCCCTTTCCGTTTGTTTTGGGTTATTGGGTAATTGGATACACCTGTTTTGTATTAGGGTTTGTTTGTAGGGTATTTAAGGGCACTAGGCCCGCTGGGTATTTGTGCGGGCTTGTTTTTGTTACTCTGTGTTTGATGGTGTGATTTATTCGTGTATTTATTCTCCGGACTATTTTGTCCTGTTGTTTGGACTGGCAACTTATATACATACGCCCTGTGTGTTGGCGTGACTGTTTTGTTGCGCTGGGGAATAAATTTGAAAAACGACTGAACCGTGCTCTCTGCGCCTGATTCCACCCACCACACCTAGTTGATTGTAACAGCTTAGTCCCAGTGAGGTACTGGGCCGTAAGCAGAAGGCCGCCCGTAAAACTGCTGCCATTTCTTCCGGTGCCATTTTGAGTCATAACATTTAATCCTGTCTAAATTCCGTGTCTTTACGTCAGTTAGGATCACCACTTCATTTTAAGAATGTGAAATGTCAGAATAATAGTAGAGAGAATGATTTATTTCAGCTTTTATTTCTTTCATCACATTCCCAGTGGGTCAGAAGGTTACATACACTCGATTCGTGTCTGGTAGATTTGCCTTTAAATTGGTTCATTTTGGGTCAAACGCTTCATGTAGCCTTCCACAAGCTTCCCACAAGAAGTTGGGTGAATTTTGACCCATTCCTCCTGACAAAGCTGGTGTAACTGAGTCAGGTTTGTAGGCCTCCTTGCTCGCACACGCTTTATCAGTACTGGCCACAAATTTTCTAATGGAACGAGGTCAGGGCTTTGTGATGGCCACTCCAATACCTTGTCCTTAAGCCATTTTACCACAACTTTGGAAGTATGCTTGGGGTCATTGTCCATTTGGAAGACACATTTGTGACCAAGCTTTAACTTCCTGACTGATGCCTTCTATATTGAAGATGTTGCTTCAATATATCCACATAATTTTCCTACCTCATGATGCCATCTATATTGTGAAGTGCACCATTCCCTCCTGCAGCGAAGCACCCCCACAATATGATGCTGCCACCCCCGGGCTTCACGGTTGGGATGGTGTTCTTCGGCTTGCAAGCCTCCCCCTTTTTCCTCCAAACATAACAATGATCATTATAGCCAAACAGTTCTATTTTCGTTTCATCAGGCCAGAGGACATTTCTCCCAAAAGTACGATCTTTGTCCCCATGTGCAGTTGCAAACCGTAGTCTGGCTTTTTTTATGGCGGTTTTGGAGCAGTGGTTTCTTCCTTGCTGAGCGGCCTTTCAGATTATGTCGATATAGGACTCGTTTTACTATATAGGAGTTGTTTTAGGATATAGGAGTCGTTTTACTGTGGATATAGATACTTTTGTACCTGTTTCATCCAGCATCTTCACAAGGTCCTTTGCTGTTGTTCTGGGATTGATTTGCACTTTTTGCACCAAAGTACGTACATCTCTAGGAGACAGATCACGTCTCCTTCCTGAGCTGTATGACGGCTGCGTGGTCCCATGGTGTTTATACTTGTGTACTATTGTTTGTACAGATGAATGTGGTACCTTCAGGCGTTTGGATATTGCTCCCAAGGATGATCCAGACTTGTGGAGGTCTACACATTTTTTTCTGAGGTCTTGGCTGATTTCTTTTGATTTTCCCATGATGTCAAGCAAAGAGGCAGTGAATTTGAAGGTAGGCCTTGAAATACATCCACAGGTACACCTCCAATTGACTCAAATGATGAGTCATGACATCATTTTCTGGAATTTTCCAAGCTGTTTAAAGGCACAGTCAACTTAGTGTATGTAAACTTCTGACCCACTGGAATTGTGATACAGTGAATTATAAGTGAAATAATCCGTCTGTAAACAATTGTTGGAAAAATGAGTAGATGTAGATGTCCTAACCAACTTGCCAAAACTCAAGTTTGTTAACAAGACATTTGTGGAGTGGTTGAAAAACGAGTTTTAATGACTCAACCTAAGTGTATGTAAACTTTTGACTAAACTGTATGTCACTCCAGTGTAAATTGCAAAATTGTAATTACTTCACCACTATTGCCCTATTTATTGTCTTACCTCCTTACCTCATTTTCACACACTGTATACAGATTTTTCTATTGTGTTATTAACTGTATGTTTGTTTATGTGTAACTCTGTGTTTTTTTGGTTGCACTGCTTTGCTTTATCTTGGCCAGGTCACAGTTGTAAATGAGAACTTGTTCTCAACTGACCTACCTGGTTAAATAAAGGTGAAAAAAACATTTTGAGCTGTTCTTGACATAATATGGACTTGGTCTTTTACCAAATAGGGATATCTTCTGTATACTCCCTCTACCTTGTCACAACACATTTGATTGGCTCAAATGCATTAATAAGGAAAGACATTCTACAAATGTACTTTTAAGGAGGCACACCTGTTAATTGAAATGCATTCCAGGTGATTATCTCATGAAGCTGGTTGAGAGAATGCCAAGAGTGTTCAAAGCTGTCATCACGGCAAAGGGTGGCTACTTTGAAGAATCTCAAATATAAAATATATTTTGATTTGTTTAACACTTTTTGATTTCTACATGATTCTATGTGTTATTTCATAGTTTTGAAGTTTTCACTATTATTCTGCAATGTAGAAAATATAAAAAATAAAGAAAAATCCTTGAATGAGTTCTAAAACTTTTGACCGGTAGTGTAGCTGCTATCATGCAATTTTACTACTTCACCAAATCTTTCTCAAACATGACTTTTCTTGCCCTCCCTTCTCTTTATCTTCAACTCTCCATTTCACAGCTTTTCTCTTAAATCAATTAAGCTCTGACCTTGTCTTTTTTGTTTCCGTGGTTCGACGTTAACTTCTTCTGCCCGATCCCAAAAGCATTTGGTGATTAGGATGGAGGCTCATACAGTTCGGACCTAAGTCTTACTCATAGGTACTAATGCCAGATAGCCTAAAATAATGAAAGAAAAATCTAAATGTAGCCTATAGATATAAATTGCAGAAGAATTATACATTTATGGATTTTTTAAAGGTATTACGTTCTCTTTATTTCAACCCGCCTGCCACCCACCCGCCCTTCATCCACACAATATTTCATAACCCTAAACCCAGCATACACATCGACAAATGCACACGCACACACACATGGCCGACGAGCCGTCCTCCCCTCCCCAGCCTCATAGTCTCTTGGCTGGCCCTGTCCACACTCTGTTGATCGGAAGTCAACAACACATTAGAACCCGCAGCGTGGTGGATGCGGATAGGCTAATTGGGGTGATACTGAGCTGTTCCATTAGTTCTGTGGATAAGCCGGAGAGACAGTTCCTACTGCATAGTACTAGTGGACTGTAGTTGGTGCTGCATGCTTTTACACATGGATTAGCTACAGTACTATGTTTTTGGCTTGGGCTAGGTTTTAATTTGATACTGGTAGTTTTTCTATTCTGTACCATCTGAGCCTTAACTGTCAGTGTAGGCATTACAAGTCTCAATGATAGACACACCAAAGACAATGATGAGCTACATTGGTGTCAGAAGTGGGATATGCTGTGTTTTGACAGTGGTAGTGTTTCTATAGTATCTGGTTCTTCATCCATCCGTCTCATATAGCATTCGATAACTGAATGACTGACTGGCCACACCATTACAATAACCAGCTATAGTGTTATTAATCCAATCGCCACTCCTATCTATCCATCTATCCTGTGTCAGAACGAGGCAGAGGGAGGAATTATGTCTTAATTTTTCAGAAAATCAAAGGCTGAGAGTTTAATTATTCATTGCGTCTAAATAGGTCACTGCCTCTTATTATGAGTGGCAAGCAGAGGAAGTGGTACACAGAGAAGGAGAGTGGGAGAGAGAGAGGGGTTAAACAGAGAGAGAGAGAGAGAGAGAGAGAGAGAGAGTGGGAGAGAGCGAGGGGTTAAACAGAGAGAGAGAGAGAGTGGGAGAGAGAGAGAGAAGAGGGGTTGAGAAAGAGGGTGAGAGATATGGAGAGAGGGGGGGGTTGAGAGAGAGCGAGAGAGAGAGATATGGAGAGAGAGAGGCGTAGAAAGAGAGGGAGAGAGATATGGAGGGAGAGAGGCGTAGAAAGAGAGGGAGAGAGATATGGAGAGAGGGGGGGGTTGAGATATGGAGGGAGACAAAGAGAGAGGGGAAATGCCTGCACCGCCTGCATGCTGCCTGTGTTATGATGCTCTATATGACAAAGGGTGAGGCTAACAGAACAGAAGGGTTATCACAATAGAAGGGTTATCACAATAGAAGGGTTATCAAAACAGAAGAGTTATCACAACAGAAGGGTTATCACAACAGAAGAGTTATCACAACAGAAGGGTTATCACAACAGAAGGGTTATCACAACATAAGGGTTATCACAACAGAAGGGTTATCACAATAGAAGGGTTATCACAACAGAAGAGTTATCACAACAGAAGAGTTATCACAACAGAAGGGTTATCACAACAGAAGGGTTATCACAACAGAAGGGTTATCACAACAGAAGGGTTATCACAACAGAAGGGTTATCACAACAGAAGAGTTATCACAACAGAAGGGTTATCACAACAGAAGAGTTATCACAACAGAAGAGTTATCACAACAGAAGGGTTATCACAATAAAAGGGTTATCAGAATAGAAGAGTTATCACAACAGAAGAGTTATCACAATGGAAGAGTTATCAGAATAGAAGGGTTATCACAATGGAATAGTTATCACAATAGAAGAGTTATCACAACAGAAGGGTTATCACAACAGAAGGGTTATCACAATGGAAGAGTTATCAGAATAGAAGGGTTATCACAATGGAATAGTTATCACAATAGAAGAGTTATCACAACAGAAGAGTTATCACAACAGAAGGGTTATCACAATGGAAGAGTTATCACAACAGAAGGGTTATCACAATGGAATAGTTATCACAATAGAAGGTGAACAGAGGATCTACCCAGTTAGCTGACAGTTTTTGGTCCCATGAAAGTCCTCTGTAATCTCCATCTCTAATTGTATGTATTATTAAACCAACCATTATGTTCTCTAGTAGCATTTGACAAACCAGAATATAAATAACTGATGAAAATAGTAAGCATTACAGGACCAACAATAGAACCTTTGAGGAAAACCAGATGTCATCTCAACATGAGCCTCGTGTCCCTGTCTTTTGACATTGACCATAGCCATTTGAGCATTGCTGCCATATTGGCCCACTAGGTTAGTTTGGCATGTATTCTAAGACTCTAGTACCTGTGCTTGACCCCTGCAGATGGCTACACCACTGATGACATTGAGTTCTACTGGCGAGGGGGAGATGGAGCTGTGTCTGGGGTGGAGAGAATAGAGCTGCCTCAGTTCTCCATCGTGGATTACAAGCTGGTCTCCAAGAACGTGGTCTTCTCTACAGGTACACAGTGGCGGCCATTTTGATACAGTATACCTATGTGTATCTACGGTTATACTGTAGATTTTCAGGGGTTGATGCACTTATATTCTGTATATTACCTGTCTATGCTTTAGAGTTCTTATTCCTTCCACTTCAGGTCATTAATGTACACTACTATGTATTCTCAATGGTTTACCTGGTTAAATAAAGCAAAATGTAAAAAAAAATTAAAAGTTCTGTCTGTTTTCCTCCATGCAGGTTCCTATCCCCGTCTGTCTCTGAGCTTCAAGCTGAAGAGGAACATCGGCTACTTTATCCTCCAGACCTACATGCCCTCTATCCTGATCACCATCCTGTCTTGGGTCTCCTTCTGGATCAACTATGATGCCTCCGCTGCCAGAGTGGCTCTGGGTAAGATTGCCCATCGATTTTATCAATAAAGCCATCGAGATTCATCCGTCAGTCAGTCAATCAATCAATAAAATTCAACTTATACAATATAGCCATGTTTACAAACATTGGTGTCATAGTGTTCGTATTGTTTTGAAATGTCATGTCAAATATGCATTGTTGTTCATGGGGTGACATATAAAAGAAAGAAATGGAGCATTAATATTCTGCCCTAAACCAGATACGATAGTAATTACATATACTCCTTGCACCTTGATCGTATTGCTATCCAATGACAATTATATCAGTACCGTGAATGATTTGTGAAACCAGGGTTATAGGCCAGGATAAGGTCCTAATGAGTGCCTCAGCCAACTGACCTGTGTCAGGTGATTGTCAGGTGATTGTCAGGTGGAACTGGATCCTGTTTGTTGTTTTTCTGATGAGCTTTTCTCTTATGCTTGTTGATTGGCTGGCTGGTTGGTTGGCTGGCTGGTTGATTGGCTGGCTGGTTGGCTTGCTCTGTCTGTGTGTCTTTCTGATTTGTAAACAATGATGCCTAAATATTCACCTGACTGGTTTATCTATCCCCAATGTCCAGGTTTAAATAGCTGAATATATCCCCGGTGTCCAGGTTTCATATAGCCCTGTCCTGAACATGAGCCCTGGTCTGAACATGAGTCCAGTCCTGAACATGAGCCCTGTCCTGAACATGAGCCCTGGTCTGAACATGAGCCCAGTCCTGAACATGAGCCCTGTCCTGAACATGAGCCCTGTCCTGAACATGAACCCTGTCCTGAACATGAGCCCTGTCCTGAACATGAGCCCTGTCCTGAACATGAGCCCTGTCCTGAACATGAGCCCTGTCCTGAACATGAGCCCTGTCCTGAACATGAGCCCTGTCCTGAACATGAGCCCAGTCCTGAACATGAGCCCTGTCCTGAACATGAGCCCTGTGTATTGTTAATTCTAGCTCTAGATGGTATCAGAGGCCATGGGGAAAGCAGCATGGACAGGCGTAGTTAGCTGTGTGACTGCGTGGCCGATGGATGGCAGAGTCACGTATAATACTTATGAATCTGACCAAATGCAGTATCAAACACAATGGATAGATAATGCAGAAATCTAACGTATCAAACACAATGGATAGATAATGCAGAAATCTAACATATCAAACACAATGGATAGATAATGCAGAAATCTAACGTATCGAACACAATGGATAGATAACGCAGAAATCTAACGTATCGAACACAATGGATAGATAACGCAGAAATCTAACGTATCGAACACAATGGATAGATAACGCAGAAATCTAACGTATCGAACACAATGGATAGATAACGCAGAAATCTAACGTATCGAACACAATGGATAGATAACGCAGAAATCTAACGTATCGAACACAATGGATAGATAACGCAGAAATCTAACGCATCGAACACAATGGATAGATAACGCAGAAATCTAACGTATCAAACACAATGGGTATATTGGGTCTAATAACACTGATCAAACACAATGGGTGTATTGGGTCTAATAACACTGATCAAACACAATGGGTGTATTGGGTCTAATAACACTGATCAAACACAATGGGTGTATTGGGTCTAATAACACAGATGACTAATGTATCAAACACAATGGGTATATTGGGCCTAAAAACACAGGTAAATCCTGCTGTGACTAATCCCAGGGTTGCATCCCAAATGATACTGTTAAGGTTTTCTTCTATCTCCTCCTCTGACGAGGAGGTGTAGCAAGGATCGGACCAAAATGCAGCGTGGTTATTATTCATGGTTCTTTAATAAAGAAACTATACATGAATAGACTAACAAAACAAGAACTGTGAAAAACCAAAACAGCCCTATCTGGTGCAAACACAGAGACAGGAACAATCACCCACGAAACACTCAAAGAATATGGCTGCCTAAATATGGTTCCCAATCAGAGACAACGATAAACACCTGCCTCTGATTGAGAACCACTCCAGACAGCCATAGACTATACTAGATAACCCCACTATACCACAATCCCAAAACCTACAAAGACCCCAAGACAAAACACACCACATAATAAACCCATGTCACACCCTGGCCTGACCAAAATAATAAAGAAAACACAAAATACTAAGACCAGGGCGTGACAGATACCCTATTCCCTATATAGTGCACTACCCATAGGGATCTGGTAAAATAAGTAGTGCACTACTGCTTTGTAGGGAATAAGGTGTTAAAGGGGGTATCACACTGAGCTGCCTCTTATGTCTACAGACGCATATATGAAATATATATATGATGGCGACGGAGGAGATGTCTGTCATTTTACGGCCTCCTAACCAATTGTGCTATTGTGTGTGTTTTTTATTTTATTTTTACTTATTTTGTACATATTGTTTTTCTGCCACCATCTCTTATGACCGAAAATAACTTCGGGATATCAGGACAGCCATTACTCACCTCGTACTGGACAAAACATTTTCTTTAACGAGTCATGGATTTACTTCAGAAACTGGACAAGGCCCGAAGTCCTTGTCATTCGCATGAAGAAGAGACTGAGATATTGGGGTCGTAGGTCGGGGTGCCTTTGTAAGGATCCAACGACGAGTGAGCAATCACCCTCTACCCTCAGTCCTATTAGTCAACGTGCAATCATTGGATAACAAAATGGATGAGCTCCTATCAAGACTATCCTACCAATGGGACATTAAAAACTGTGATATTTTATGTTTCACTGAGTCGTGGCTGAATGACTACATGGATAACATACAGCTGGCTGGGTTTTTGCTCCATCGGCAAGACAGTACAGCTGCCTCCAGTAAGACAAGATTGTGGTGGTCTGTGTCTATTTGTAAATAACAGCTGGTGCAAGAAAATCTAATATCAAGGAAGCCTCAAGGTTTTCCTCACCTGAGGTAGAGTATCTTATGATAAGCTGTAGACCACACTATTTACCAAGAGAGTTGAAATCTATATTTTTCATAGCTGTGTATTTACCAACACAGCCGATGCTGGCACTAAGACGACACTCAGCGAGCTGTTTAAGGCCATAAGCAAACAAGAAAATGCTCATCCAGAGGCGGCGCTCCTAGTGGCCGGGGACTTTAATGCAGGGAAACTTACATCCGTTTTGCCTAGTTTCTACCAGCATTTTAAATGTGCAACCAGAGGAAAAAAAACTCTAAACCAACTTTACTCCACACACATAGACACATACAAAGCTCTCCCTCACTCTCCATTTTGCAAATCTGACCATAACTCTATCCTCCAGATTCCTGCTTACAAGCAAAACCTAAAGCAGGAAAAAAACAGTGACGGTCAATACTGAAGTGGTCCTATGAAGCAGATGCTAAGCTACAGGACTGTTTTGCTATCACAGACTGGAATATGTTTCAGGATTTTTCCGATGGCATTGAGGAGTACACCACATCATTCACTGGCTTCGTCAATAAGTGCCTCAATGATGTCATACCTCAACCAGAAGCCATGGATTACAGGCAACATCCACACTGAGCTAAAGGGTAGAGCTGCCGCTTTCAATTAACGGGACTCAAACCCAGAAGCTTATAACAAATCCCGCTATGCCCTCTGATGAACCATCAAACAGGCAAAGCGTCAATACAGGACTACGATTGAATCCTACTACACTGGCTCCGACGCTCGTTGGATGTGGCAGGGCTTGCAAACTATTACAGACTACAAAGGGAAGCACAGCCTCGAGCTGCCCAGTGACACGAGCCTACCAGACGAGCTAAATGCCTTCTATGCTCGCTTCGAGGCAAGCAATACTGAAGCATGCATGAGAGCACCAGCTGTTCCGGACGACTGTGTGATCACGCTCTCTGTAGCCGATGTGATTAAGACCTTTAAACAGGTCAACATTCACAAGGCCACGGGGCAGAAGGATTACCAGGATGTGTACTGTACTCTGATCATGTGCTGACCAACAGGCAAGTGTCTTCACTGACATGTTCAACCTGTCCCTGACCAAGTATGTAATGCCAACATGTTTCAAGCAGACCACCATAGTCCCTGTACCCAAGGAAGCGAAGGTAACCTGCTTAAATGATTACCGCCAAGGAGCACTCACGTCTGTAGCCATGAAGTGCTTTGAAAGGCTGATCATGGCTCACATCAACAGCATCCTCCCGGATACACTAGACCCACTCCAATTCACATACCGCCCCAACAGATCCACAGATGATGCAATCTCTATTGCACTCCACACTGCCCTTTCCCATCTGGACAAAAGGAACACCTATGTGAGAATGCTATTCATTGACTACAGCTTATCATTCAACACGTACGGTATACTGCCCTTGGTCGGCGCATGTGACAAATAACATTTTGATTTGATTTCATTTGATTCCTGAACCCTTTGGTTGGTCCCCTGGAATTTGGACAGAGACTCAACACTCACATACACACATACACACACACGCAAGCACACACATATGAACGCATACACACACACATACACTTACAGTACATGAATGAACACACACACACATACCCCCACACGTGTGCCCATACACAGCTAGGCGGAAGTGTCATGTAGATGTTGGGGAAGGAGGAACCATCTGTCTGTATGGGTTCATTAGGTTTGTAGAATGAGGAACCATCTGTCTGTATGGGTTCATTAAGTCTTTAGAATGAGGAACCATCTGTCCATATCGGTTCATTAGGTCTGTAGAATGAGGAACCATCTGTATGGGTTCATTAGGTCTGTAGAATGAGGAACCATCTGTATGGGTTCATTAGGTCTGTAGAATGAGGAACCATCTGTCCATATCAGTTCATTAGGTCTGTAGAATGAGGAACCATCTGTATGGGTTCATTAGGTCTGTAGAATGAGGAACCATCTGTCTGTATGGGTTCATTAGGTCTGTAGAATGAGGAACCATCTGTATGGGTTCATTAGGTCTGTAGAATGAGGAACCATCTGTCTGTATGGGTTCATTAGGTCTGTAGAATGAGGAACCATCTGTCCATATCGGTTCATTAGGTCTGTAGAATGAGGAACCATCTGTCTGTATGGGTTCATTAGGTCTGTAGAATGAGGAACCATCTGTATGGGTTCATTAGGTCTGTAGAATGAGGAACCATCTGTCCATATCAGTTCATTAGGTCTGTAGAATGAGGAACCATCTGTCTGTATGGGTTCATTAGGTCTGTAGAATGAGGAACCATCTGTCCGTATGGGTTCATTAGGTCTGTAGAATGAGGAACCATCTGTATGGGTTCATTAGGTCTGTAGAATGAGGAACCATCTGTCTGTATGGGTTCATTAGGTCTGTAGAATGAGGAACCATCTGTCCGTATGGGTTCATTAGGTCTGTAGAATGAGGAACCATCTGTCTGTATGGGTTCATTAGGTCTGTAGAATGAGGAACCATCTGTTTGGGTTCATTAGGTCTGTAGAATGAGGAGCCATCTGTATGGGTTCATTAGGTCTGTAGAATGAGGAACCATCTGTATGGGTTCATTAGGTCTGTAGAATGAGGAACCATCTGTATGGGTTCATTAGGTCTGTAGAATGAGGAACCATCTGTCTGTATGGGTTCATTAGGTCTGTAGAATGAGGAACCATCTGTATGGGTTCATTAGATCTGTAGAATGAGGAACCATCTGTCTGTATGAGTTCATTAGGTCTGTAGAATGAGGAACCATCTGTATGGGTTCATTAGGTCTGTAGAATGAGGAACCATCTGTATGGGTTCATTAGGTCTGTAGAATGAGGAACCATCTGTATGGGTTCATTAGGTCTGTAGAATAAGGAACCATCTGTCTGTATGGGTTCATTAGGTCTGTAGAATGAGGAACCATCTGTATGGGTTCATTAGGTCTGTAGAATGAGGAACCATCTGTATGGGTTCATTAGGTCTGTAGAATGAGGAACCATCTGTCTGTATGGGTTCATTAGGTCTGTAGAATGAGGAACCATCTGTATGGGTTCATTAGGTCTGTAGAATGAGGAACCATCTGTATGGGTTCATTAGGTCTGTAAGGGTGCCAAACTACTACACTCTATGGACTTGTTTACTACTCATATCCCTGTTGGCTGTACCCGACCCTGTTTCCCGACCCTGTTTCCCAACCCTGTTTCCCGACCCTGTTTCCCGACCCTGTTTCCCGACCCTGTTTCCCGACCCCGTATCCCGACCCCGTTACCCGACCCTGTACCAGGAGGACACAGGATTATTCTGGTCCTTTATCACATACAGAATCAGATATAAACCAGCTGATCTCCTTTGAAAACACACACCTGACACCCATTTCACGTTCAGGGTTTTTGGATTCGATTGAAAGCACAATTGAAAAACAATAATGAAAAACTGTTTAGATTCTGGGCAGCAGATGAGGACAGTAAACGTTGAAAACACTAGTTTGATAATTAGTCTTCTTAATTGTTTGTTTACGACTAAATTCTCTTTCCAATGATCTCCAGTGTTTTTTGATAGCTATTATAAAAGCTGACTTGTTTATGACATTATTTTTGGTGAATGCTGTGACTGTAGAGGTAAAATGTGATCTCCAGGTATCACCACGGTGTTGACCATGACCACCATCAACACCCATCTGAGAGAGACGCTCCCTAAGATCCCCTACGTCAAGGCCATAGACATGTACCTGATGGGCTGCTTCGTGTTTGTCTTCCTGGCCCTGCTGGAGTACGCCTTCGTCAACTACATCTTCTTCGGACGGGGGCCCCAGAGGCAGAAGAGGGCCGCCGAGAAACTAGCCGTCGTCAACAACGAGAAACTCCGACCCGACCCCAATAAGGTAGGTGTCTCCAGATAGGAAGGGAGTAGGGACAGATGGTTCTAGAGAGGTTGTGTTGATGGTGAAATGTGGTGTCCGATGCAGTAGGAGAACACAGGCTATTCTTTCTCTCAAGGTTTATGTGATGCTTCTGTGATCAACTGTTGACTTGATGTCCTTTACTAGGGTTCTCTCTGCACTAGGACTCAACTACACCTCCATGTCCCATTGGTGTAGCCATGTGTATCTGTCAACCACAGTTCAATGAAAATACATCTTTATTAGTTAGACCAGGATTTGACAACATCTGACAGCAAGCTGCGATTTCTCCATGGTAACAGTGCTGATTTTGTATGCTTGCAGTGGATGGTGGGAAATGTAGTTCAGAGAGATGATGCTCTGTATGCCAGAATGAAACAGAGGGAAATTGACGCGTATGACACGATGTGGGATCCCATCTTTGTGGACGATGCCGCATTAGGACTAGGCGAGCAAAGAAATAAGGTACTGGAAGGTTTTGAAAGTCAAAACTTTAACAAATGTCATCAATCTGAATCAACCCGCCCAATCAGAGGAAAATGCTGTAGTATTTTTGTGCATTTCTTTTAATTTGATTCTATAGATTTTTAAAGGCAACTTTAATCATCACTTCCCACCATTGTGTTTTTTTCCCTTCTCTTGATTTGCTCTTCATGCATTTTCCTGACAAACACGTCATTGTAGTGGTTGAATAAATTACAGCATAGTTTGAATCTGCGTTCCAAATGGCACCATATTCTCTATTTAGTGCACTACTTTTGACCAGGGCCAATATAGGGAATAGGGTGCCATTTGGTACAGAGTCTACTTCTCAGTGAAGATATTATACACCTTTAATTGATGGGAAACCTATAAAATGGGGGGACAGGAAATGCTGGTTGTAATTACAAACTATTCCAAAGCTAATGTTGGTATGACAGAAAAATGAATATCTGAGGTAAATTGACAACTCTCCCAAATAACAAGTGAAGCAATTGAAAGGAAATGAGATGGTTAGCGGCATATTATCACTCAGCCTAACAGAGAAGAAAAAGACAAAATATTATTTCTCATTCTGATTTTTGCCAACTGAGTGGCCTTGGAACAGAGTATAAACAACAGATATCATTGATTTTTTTTTTCAACTATTAAGCTGAGAATCTTTTTGATTCAGAGATGTTTTGTTTGATTCTGAAGTCAGGCTATGGATGAAGACACTTACGATCCACTTCCTCAGTCCTCACAGCGTCTCTCCTAACCTAAACCTAACTTTGACCCCTGAACCTTCAACCTTAAGCTCTACTTCATCTTTGCACTATTTCCTTATTACTGTTTCTCTCAACCTTTTATCCTCTCACATTTCTTCCTTTTGTTTACGTTGTTTGTTTACTTGGTTTGTCTTGTTCTGACTAGACAGAATGTTAACCACATGCTGGCTGAAATTATGAGATGACAATGAAGATAATTTCACCATGATAATGATTTATATATATATAACACTACCGTTCAAAAGTTTGGGGTCACTTAGAAATATCCTTGTTTTTGAAAGAAAATAACATTTTTTGTCTGTTAAAATAACATAAATTGATCAGATATACAGTGTAGACATTGTTAATGTTGTAAATGACTATTGTAGCTGGAAACAGCTGATTTTGAATGTAATATCTACATAGGCGTACAGAGGCCCATTATCAGCAACCATGACTCCTGTGATCCAATGGCACATTGTGTTAGCTAATCCAAAATTATCATTTTAAAAGGCTAATTGATCATCACCAGTCTCAACACCAGTCTCAACGTGAACAGTGAAGAGACGACTCAGGGATGCTGGCCTTCTAGGCAGAGTTCCTCTGTCCAGTCTCAACGTCAACAGTGAAGAGACGACTCAGGGATGCTGGCCTTCTAGGCAGAGTTCCTCTGTCCAGTCTCAACGTCAACAGTGAAGAGGCGACTCCGGGATGCTGGCCTTCTAGGCAGAGTTCCTCTGTCCAGTCTCAACGTCAACAGTGAAGAGGCGACTCCGGGATGCTGGCCTTCTAGACAGAGTTCCTCTGTCCAGTCTCAACGTCAACAGTGAAGAGGCGACTCCGGGATGCTGGCCTTCTAGGCAGAGTTCCTCTGTCCAGTCTCAACGTCAACAGTGAAGAGGCGACTCCGGGATGCTGGCCTTCTAGGCAGAGTTCCTCTGTCCAGTCTGCGTTCTTTTGCCCATCTTAATCTTTTTTTTCATTGGCCAGTCTGAGATATGGCTTTTTCGTCACAACTCTGCCTAGAAGGCCAGCATCCCGGAGTCGCCTCTTCACTGTTGACGTTGAGACTGGTGTCTTGCGGGTACTATTTAATGAAGCTGCCAGTTGAGGACTTGCGACTCTCAAACTAGACACTCTAATGTACTTGCCCTCTTGCTCAGTTGTGCACCGGGGCCTCCCACTCCTCTTTCTATCCTGGTTAGAGCCAGTTTGCGCTGTTCTATGAAGGGAGTAGTACACAGCGTTGTACGATATCTTCAGTTTCTTGGCAATTTCTCTCATGGAATAGCCTTAATTTCTCAGAACAAGAATAGACTGACGAGTTTCAGTTTCTGGCCATTTTGAGCCTGTAATCGAACCCACCAATGCTTATGCTCCAGATACTCAACTAGTCTAAAGAAGGCCAGTTTATTGCTTCTTTAATCAGGACAACAGTTTTCAGCTGTGCTAACATAATTGAAAAAGGGTTTTCTAATTATCAATTTGCCTTTTAAAATGATAAACTTAGATTAGCTAACACAATGTGCCATTGGATCACAGGAGTGATGGTTGCTGATAATGGGCCTCTGTACGCCTATGTAGATATTCCATTAACAATCAGCCGTTTCCAGATACAATAGTCATTTACAACATTAACAGTGTCCACACTTGATTTCTGATCAATTTGATGTTATTTTAATGGACAAAAAAATGAGCTTTGCTTTAAAAACAAGGACATTTCTATGTGATCTCAAACTTTTAAATGGTAGTGTATATATATATATATATATATACATATATATATATATATATATATATATATATATATATATATATATATATATATATATATAGTATATTTACAGGACTGCCAATTTAAAGTTATGTGTAATGACTAGCTATTGACTTATAGAAATGTAATATATTAGTACAACCACAGAACAGTATCTATTAGTACAACCACAGAACAGTATATATTAGTACAACCACAGAACAGTATCTATTAGTACAACCACAGAACAGTATCTATTAGTACAACCACAGAACAGTATCTATTAGTACAACCACAGAACAGTATCTATTAGTACAACCACAGAACAGTATCTATTAGTACAACCACAGAACAGTATCTATTAGTACAACCACAGAACAGTATATATTAGTACAACCACAGAACAGTATCTATTAGTACAACCACAGAACAGTATATATTAGTACAACCACAGAACAGTATCTATTAGTACAACCACAGAACAGTATCTATTAGTACAAGCACAGAACAGTGTCTATTAGTACAACCACAGAACAGTATATATTAGTACAACCACAGAACAGTATTTGATAAACCCCTCAATCATAAACTAAGAGAACAACTAAAAACACATTACTAATAAAATGCACACATAATTCATTTTAATTAACAGTAAAGATAGACACCTTCTAAGTATTTTAAGTAAGCATAGATGATTTAAGAATAAGATCTATGAACCTTGCCTCCATTCACTTCCTCTCACGGCCCCTCCTCTTCCTCCCCCTCCTCGTATCACAGATGACCGCCTCCCTGACTGATGACAACATCCTGTTTGGTTCCCTGGAGATGAAGAACGAGATGGGGGGTGTTCCTTCTGAGCTGTCCAGGTCCCTGGGCCCTGGGGGTCTGGGTGACCCCCGCAACACCATGCTGGCCTACGACAGCTCCACGCTGCAGTACCGTAGGGCCGCCATGGCCCGCCAGAACTACGGCGGCGGACCTCACAGCGCCCTGGAGCGCCACGCCACCCAGAAGAAGTCCCGCCTACGGAGACGGGCCTCGCAGCTCAAGGTCAACATCCCTGACCTGGCTGATGTGAACTCTATCGACAAGTGGTCCAGGATGATCTTCCCTACCGTGTTCTCCTTCTTTAACGTGATCTACTGGCTCTACTACGCTCACTAAGGAGAGAGAGAGAGAGAGAGAGAGAGAGAGAGAGAGAGAGAGAGAGAGAGAGAGAGAGAGAGAGAGAGAGAGAGAGAGAGAGAGAGAGAGAGAGAGAGAGAGAGAGAGAGAGAGAGAGAGAGAGAGAGAGAGAGAGAGAGAGAGAGAGAGAGAGAGAGAGAGAGAGAGAGAGAGAGAGAGAGAGAGAGAGAGAGAGAGAGAGAGAGAGAGAGAGAGAGAGAGAGAGAGAGAGAGAGAGAGAGAGAGAGAGAGAGAGAGAGAGAGACAGAGAGAGAGACAGAGAGAGAGAGAGAGAGACAGAGAGGGAGAGAGAGAGGAGAGAGAGAGAGAGAGAGAGAGAGAGAGAGAGAGAGAGAGAGAGAGAGAGAGAGAGAGAGAGAGAGAGAGAGAGAGAGAGAGAGAGAGAGAGAGAGAGAGGGAGAGAGAGAGAGAGAGAGAGAGAGAGAGAGAGAGAGAGAGCGCACCTTTTTTTCTTATTCATTTTAAAGAAATTTGTGAAATAAAAGAAAATAATTTTGTAAGGAAGGAGCGCTACACCCAAACACTTCTTCTACACTCAGCTTCTATCTGCCATGACTTTTCTGATCTGGGAATAACCTCTAATGACTGATCGACACTTAAAAAGAGGAGAGGAGAGATTTTAAAAAGACAGACAGACAAACATTGTGCCTGTTCCCGAAGAAATGTCAATATATAACTCTAATATTTGTCATTTGTAGCTTAACTCTCTGTGGATCAAATATTTATGCTTGTGTTTACTTTAAGGATTTGTTTTGTTTTAGTATGTGTGTTTTGTTCATAGCCGAGCTATCTGCATCCCATGAAAGCTTTTCTCAAGGATTTTAAATGGGGTTGATCTTTGATAGATTATTTTCCTATAGTTATTGTATATCAAAAACATCCTTTTAAAAAGCATGCTTCTGTTTCATTTCTGCTGCATCTTCATCTTTAACGATGGAGCACAAAGCATTTTGGTTTTTAACTAGGTAAGGTTATTTCTTCTGTGTAGCAGGAAGTGTTGCAGGCACCATTCCTGCAGCACTCGTTTCACACCCATAGCTTAGGCTGAGCTTGGGCTTCATTTGGGGACCAACAACAACGGGCTACTGTAAGTGAAACTACCACAGCTGGTAGATAGGGAGCACTCTTCTCTATGGACATTCCAATGGGTCTTCAGTGCGGCCATTTCTGTCCTGCCATTTTGTGGGTGACCTTTAACCTAGAGGTCATGACCCATCATCCATTCTGGCCATTGAAGTTCTCATGAAGGTTTCATATGTAAAAGTATAGTAAGATGGTGGATCTTGAAGCTCTGACCTGCCAAGTGTTTTTGACCTGACTTTGTAGTACTTCTCAGAATCTAGTAGTCCATCACATCAAACTGCCCTGGTTTAAAAGAGAGAGACAGTACTGTGCAACCCTTGCCTCTGCATTGCCAGTGGCATCAAGGGGAGAGAGGTTTGCTTTATTTATTTATTACCCAGGGGGGTGCTTATTTACATTGCTGATGGACATCAAGAGAGCTAAGCCCATCTTTCATTGCAATGAAAGTTGCTGCATAAATCTAGTTAATCCAGAATCATATCAATAGAGTTTATTGGTTCTAGAACTTTGACACGTTCCATTGTGATTAGGTTTTATGTTTTGATGAATTGTAGATATAAGGTTTTAAATATCATGTTGAAAAAGACAAGGTCCATTTTTATAAACTAAATATTCATGAAAAAACAGATGTATAAAAATTATGAATGAATTATATTATTTAAACGGGTCTGTTGTTATTTTTTTGTTGCAGTCTAACTAACTAACAGGTAAAATGTACCGTGGCCGGATATCACATCAAAAAGGCTTAAATTCATTGCAGAAAATAAGAATGTAATTTTTCCTGACCCTGTACTTTGAGTTTTTTCTTTGTTTAGTTTTCTTATTTTTTTTTCCATTTCTTTCTAGTGGACTTTTCAAAGCAGCTACTTGTCGGCGAGGAAACTAAAGCTCTACCACTACCTACCAACTACCAGACTCTAATAAAACATCAGTCTTTTTATGCATTTTTTTTTTTATTTTTTTTTTTTTTTATTTTTTTTTTTACTTTACTAGGCAAGTCAGTTAAGAACAAATTCTTATTTTCAATGACGGCCTAGGAACAGTGGGTTAACTGCCTGTTCAGGGGCAGAACGACAGATTTGTACCTTGTCAGCTCGGGGGTTTGAACTTGCAACCTTCCGGTTACTAGTCCAACGCTCTAACCACTAGGCTACCCTGCCGCCATGCATGGGTCAAAACCATTTTTTTTCTCTCCAGAAATGACTGTGACAGGACCCGAGATGAATCAACCACGTTGCCATGACGCATCAGGCATATTTTGTACAAAGTTCCTGTAAATTCCAATTGTAATATTTCATAATAATGACTAATGTAAATAACTTGTGTATTGATTGTCAGCCATTATGAAGATGTATCTAAATTAAATTAAAACGTAATTCAGCCTATAATGTATATCACTTCATATACCCAATGCATGATGTGACTGGGAGAGACTGTGTCCAATGGATGATGTGACTGGGAGAGACTGTACCCAATGCATGATGTGACTGGGAGAGACTGTGTCCAATGCATGATGTGACTGGGAGAGACTGTACCCAATGCATGATGTGACTGGGAGAGACTGTGTCCAATGCATGATGTGACTGGGAGAGACTGTACCCAATGCATGATGTGACTGGGAGAGACTGTGTCCAATGCATGATGTGACTGGGAGAGACTGTGTCCAATGCATGATGTGACTGGGAGAGACTGTACCCAATGCATGATGTGACTGGGAGAGACTGTACCCAATGCATGATGTGACTGGGAGAGACTGTACCCAATGCATGATGTGACTGGGAGAGACTGTGTCCAATGCATGATGTGACTGGGAGAGACTGTGTCCAATGCATGATGTGACTGGGAGAGACTGTGTCCAATGCATGATGTGACTGGGAGAGACTGTGTCCAATGCATGATGTGACTGGGAGAGACTGTACCCAATGCATGATGTGACTGGGAGAGACCGTGTCCAATGCATGATGTGACTGGGAGAGACTGTATTAAAATACATGATGTAACTGGGAGAGACTGTACCCAATGCATGATGTGACTGGGAGAGACTGTGTCCAATGCATGATGTGACTGGGAGAGACTGTGTCCAATGCATGATGTGACTGGGAGAGACTGTGTCCAATGCATGATGTGACTGGGAGAGACTGTACCCAATGCATGATGTGACTGGGAGAGACTGTACCCAATGCATGATGTGACTGGGAGAGACTGTGTCCAATGCATGATGTGACTGGGAGAGACTGTGTCCAATGCATGATGTGACTGGGAGAGACTGTGTCCAATGCATGATGTGACTGGGAGAGACTGTGTGTACACAGAGGCTCTGAGAGGGAACAGGCAAACGAGCCACAGATATAGGGTTGCAGATGTAATCTCTCTCTCTCTCTCTCTCTCTCTCTCTCTCTCTCTCTCTCTCTCTCTCTCTCTCTCTCTCTCTCTCTCTCTGTCTTCATAATGGGTTCAGAACACAGCAGTGCATCCATTTCTATGGTGTAGTAGTGGGGTTGTATGGTGTGGCGCCAATCAGCCATCCCCAGCAATCCTGCCAGTCAGCCAATCAGCCATCCACCACCATCCTGCCAGTCAGCCAATTAGCCATCCCCAGCCATCCTGCCAGTCAGCCAATCAGCCATCCCCAGGGATATCATCATATCTGTCCCTACTCCCTTCCTATCATGGAGACGAGAGAGAGACAGAGAGAGAGAGACAGAGAGAGAGAGAGAGAGAGAGAATAAAACCTCACTCACAACAAGCCAAGAGTAGAGAATAGAGAGATCCCCCTGACTCAGCCTCACTCTCTCACACACTCACTGGATTCTTCCACACCCACCACCACTCAAAATGGATTCTTCCACACCCACCACAACTCAAAATGGATTCTTCCACACCCACCACCACTCAAAATGGATTATTCCACACCCACCACCACTCAAAATGGATTATTCCACACCCACCACCACTCAAAATTGATTCTTCCACACCCACCACAACTCAAAATGGATTCTTCCACACCCACCACCACTCAAAATTGATTCTTCCACACCCACCACCACTCAAAATTGATTCTTCCACACCCACCACCACTCAAAATGGATTCTTCCACACCCACCACCACTCAAAATGGATTATTCCACACCCACCACCACTCAAAATTGATTATTCCACACCCACCACCACTCAAAATTGATTCTTCCACACCCACCACCACTCAAAATGGATTATTCCACACCCACCACCACTCAAAATTGATTCTTCCACACCCACCACCACTCAAAATGGATTCTTCCACACCCACCACCACTCAAACTGGATTCTTCCACACCCACCACCACTCAAAATGGATTATTCCACACCCACCACCACTCAAAATGGATTCTTCCACACCCACCACCACTCAAAATGGATCAGTCCATTCCTTCTCCTCCCTACTTCTGATATGACAACTACTGTTGCGGAAACGGCTGCATTTAAATACTTAATGTTGGACAGTGCTGAATAGTTAATGTTTTAAAAAGTGAGTATGGTTATTATTTATGACTAGTGATCATCATGCCTGTTTACACTGCTGGGACAAATAGGAGGAGAAGGGTGTTTTAAAAAAAACTTGTTCAGTCCCAGGCCTATTCATTTAGAGGGAGATTTAGACTCGTGTTAAGCACATGTAACATCATTCACTGTTTATGTACTTTTTTCTCTACACATATTCTGTACTTTAATTTAAGAATGAGAATAGTATGCCATTCACCTTCTATATATGTTGAAATGAAGGTTTGGAGGAGGTTTGTCTACATTCTGAACTTTACTTTATCTTACCACCTTTATGAGACGATGAGACGACCAATAAGATCCAACGACCTGTCGGTTCCAAGTGGAACAACATCAACACCAAGTGGAAAAACATCAACACCAAGTGGAACAACATCAACACCAAGTGGAACAACATCAACACCAAATGGAACAACTTTCTTCCCAATAGAAATAATACAATTTTCCATGCAGTGTAATTCACAAATTGATAAGAGCTACTGATAAGACCTAGGTAAATGAGTAAGATGTTTGGATAAGGGGATTGTAAATATGAATTACAATTGCTTTATATTTATTTTACCTTAGGATCGCTGGAGACAAATGTGAAACGAGTCATTCTAGAAATCATAAATCAACTGGGTAGATTTCGTGCTATACTGTCCATTTGGGTTTTCAAATGTCTTCCCTGCAAGTTACAAGGCATTTCATAATATTCACTGTTGAAAGGGGACATGTTGATATGCTTCAACTTGATGCCACATTTAATTATACAGCTGCAGTTGGAAGTTTACATACACTTAGGTTGGAGTCATTAAAACTCGTTTTTCAACCACTCCACAAATTTCTTGTAAACAAACTATAGTTTTGGCAAGTCAGTTAGGACATCTACTTTGTGCATGACACAAGTAATTTTTCCAACAATTGTTTACAGACAGATTATTTAACTTATAATTCACGGCATAAAATCAAATCAAATCAAATGTATTTATATAGCCCTTCGTACATCAGCTGATATCTCAAAGTGCTGTACAGAAACCCAGCCTAAAACCCCAAACAGCAAGCAATGCAGGTGTAGAAGCACGGTGGCTAGGAAAAACTACTTAGAAAGGCCAAAACCTAGGAAGCAACCTAGAGAGGAACCAGGCTATGTGGGGTGGCCAGTCCTCTTCTGGCTGTGCCGGGTGGAGATTATAACAGAACATGGCCAAGATGTTCAAATGTTCATAAATGACCAGCATGGTCAAATAATAATAATCACAGGCAGAACAGTTGAAACTGGAGCAGCAGCACGGCCAGGTGGACTGGGGACAGCAAGGAGTCATCATGTCAGGTAGTCCTGAGGCATGGTCCTAGGGCTCAGGTCCTCTGAGAGAGAGAAAGAAAGAGAGAAAGAGAGAATTAGAGAGAGCATACTTAAATTCACACAGGACACCGGATAGGACAGGAGAAGTACTCCAGATATAACAAACTGACCCTAGCCCCCCGACACAAACTACTGCAGCATAAATACTGGAGGCTGAGACAGGAGGGGTCAGGAGACACTGTGGCCCCATCCGATGACACCCCCGGACAGGGCCAAACAGGAAGGATATAACCCCACCCACTTTGCCAAAGCACAGCCCCCACACCACTAGAGGGATATCTTCAACCACCAACTTACCATCCCAAGGCCGAGTATAGCCCACAAAGATCTCCGCCACGGCACAACCCAAGGGGGGGCGCCAACCCAGACAGGAAGATCACATCAGTGACTCAACCCACTCAAGTGACGCACCTCTCCTAGGGACGATATGAAAGAGCCCTAGTAAGCCAGTGACTCAGCCCCTGTAATAGGGTTAGAGGCAGAGAATCCCAGTGGAAAGAGGGGAACCGGCCAGGCAGAGACAGCAAGGACGGTTTGTTGCTCCAGAGCCTTTCCGTTCACCTTCACACTCCTGGGCCAGACTACACTCAATCATATGACCCACTGAAGAGATTAGTCTTCAGTAAAGACTTAAAGGTTGAGACCGAGTCTGCATCTTTCACATGGGTAGGCAGAACATTCCATAAAAATTGAGCTCTATAGGAGAAAGCACTGCCTCCAGCTGTTTGCTTAGAAATTCTAGGGACAATTAGGAGGCCTGCGTCTTGTGACCGTAGCGTACGTGTAGGCATGGACGGCAGGACCAAATCAGAGAGATAGGTAGGAGCAAGCCCATGTAATGCTTTGTAGGTTAGCAGTAAAACCTTGAAATCAGCCCTTGCCTTGACAGGAAGCCAGTGTAGGGAGGCTAGCACTGGAGTAATATGATAAAATTTTGGGGTTCTAGTCAGGATTCTAGCAGCCGTATTTAGCACTAACTGAAGTTTATTTAGTGCTTTATCCGGGTAGCCGGAAAGTAGAGCAATGCAGTAGTCTAACCTAGAAGTGACAAAAGCATGGATTAATTTTTCTGCATAATGTTTGGACAGAAAGTTTCAGATTTTTGCAATGTTACGTAGATGGAAAAAAGCTGTCTTTGAAATGGTCTTGATATGTTCTTCAAAAGAGAGATCAGGGTCCAGAGTAACGCCGAGGTCCTTCACAGTTTTATTTGAGACGACTGTCCAACCATTAAGATTAATTGTCAGATTCAACAGA